>NC_050444.1:38961660-39234875 GCF_903995425.1 Onychomys torridus | reverse complement strand
ATAGTTTACCTATTTAAGATTGTGTAAGTTTGGTGCCTCTTGCAGAGGACTTGGGTTTGTTTCCCAGCACGCACATGGCAGCTCACAAGTGTCTATAACTGCAGTTCCAGGGGATCCAACTCCCTCTCCTGGCCTCTACTGGGCGCCAGGCATGTAAATGCTGTAGGGACTTCAGTGCGGGCAAAACAGCCACACTCATTAAAAACAAACAAACAACAACAAACAAAACCCTTAAACTCACAGTAGCTATGGGGTGGGTAAATAGTTTTATTTATAGATGAGCACACTGGACATAGCACGGGCTCGAAGGCTGCTGCCTGTGTCAGCATCAGGCCAGAGCCCATCCCTGCGGCTCTCCCCAGCTTCATCTCTCATTTCCCTGTGCCTGTCAACAAGGGGTTAACTCCTTTTAGCAGGCGCAGGCAAAATTAACCTACAGATAACCCAGATAACCTTCTCCTGATGAGGCAGTGAAGTGAGTTTGAAAATGGGCTCTATTTTTTACTTTATTATTCTGAACCATTTTAATGTTTTGGTTTAGAAACTGGTGCCAGATTTCAAGAACTCTGACTGAAGATGCATTAAATATACTATAATTTCTGTCTAGTAGAAAATGACTTAAAATTTTATAAAAGCTGGTTGTTTGAAACCTTGAACGACCAGAATTTGAATGCTATTTGCCAGACTTTCAGACTCTATTAGTAGCCAGTATCCATTAAACTTGAAAACGGCAACAGACACCTTTGTGTTCTGAAATCACTTATAGTAATCATCACTTTGCCCTTTTGGGGGGTGGTGGTGATGGTCATTAGCTTGGCAGATATGCGATGACCCTCTAACAGGAAAAATGGTAAACATTTTAGGTCTAAAGTCTCTTGTGCTTTGTTTATATAATAGTTCTATCTAATTAGGTGTGTTTGCATTTCTGGGTAAAGAGGGTGCTGCTGTGGTCTAATTGTGTCTCCCAAAGTTGTCGATAGGAATATTAATCCTTATGGAAATGGTGTTGGCCAGTGGGATTTTTTTTTTTTTTTAAGAGAGAGGTTTAGATTGAAAAGACTCTGTCCTCAGATTGAATTAATGCCCTGTGTGGAAGTGGGTTGGTGCTTTCCTGCCTAGTGCAGATGCAGGGTCGGACCCTCCTCATCCTTGCCCCTCTCTGCTACATGGTACCATGGCAAAGGAGGCCTTTCAGGTCAGATACAGGCACTCGAACTTGGACCTCGGCCTCCAGGAATGGCTGAAGTTCTACTCTTTACAACAGGCTCCATTTCAGAGATCCTGTTCTGATGGCACACAGCTAGTAGAGATGAGGAGAACGATGCTGAGAAAATGCACAGTTACAGAAGCTTAGAAAGATGTTAGAATAAGTATCTGTGGTCTGTACTATACCCGCGCTGGGAACGTGGCTGCGTTTAGATATAGTTCACACGCCATTTAGTTTGTCCTTTCAAACCACAATTCAGAGAGCCAAGTGCAGAGAGCCTGTCTGAAATTATGGCACTTGGGAAGGTGAGGCAGGAGAATGTGTAGTTCAGGTTAGTTTCTGCCACACAGCAAGTTAGACGTGACCTGTGCTACCTGAGACCTTTTCCCAAACAACCCGGAACAAAAGAATAGTAGTAAGCCCTCAGCCGGTGGCTTATTCAGAAACACAGTCATCATCTCTACCCAGTTCCAGAACTGTCTGTCATCCCCTAAGAAGAAACCTGGACCCATTGTTCTCAGCCCCCTCTCTCTACACTGGTAGGTTTTCCTGTTCTGGGCATTTCATGAAAAATGAAACCACACAATATGCAGTGTTCTGTTAGTGGCTTTCTTCACTTGGCACAATGTTTCAAGGTTCACCCATGTTGAAGCATGTAGTGCTTCATTTTTGTTGCTAAAACACGTTTTGTTGTGTAGACACACTCACCGTGTTTTGTTTATTCTGCCATCCACCAAGGAGCATTTGGGTGATCTCCATGTTTTGGCTCTAAGGGATAATGTCGCTGTGAGTATTTACGAATAAATCCTGTCTGGCCGTATGTGCTCACTTTCCTCAGGAGTATACCTAAGCGCGGAATTGTGGGACCTTAGGTACTTCCTGTTTAACTTTTGAGGAATTCACAAACTGTTTTCCAGACTATCTGTTGGACTTCATAGTTTTTGTGTTAGTGTCTAATGGCTTAGCACTATTTTTTAAATGTTCATTTATTATTTGTGTGTGTGTGGTGCATGTGATGTATCATTTCCATGCCATACGTTTCCCCTTTGGAGAAGTATCTATTCAGAATCTTTGTTCATTTGAAAAGTTGGGTTACTCATCCGTCCCCTGTTTGTTTGTTTGTTTGAGACAGGGCCTCATCTAATGGGCAGCTTTAAAATCATCAGGGGTGACATTTGTATCTGGACTTTTCTTTGTGTAAAAGCTTTTCTGATTCCCAGTTCAATCTCTTTCCTTGTCTCTGTCTTTCTGTTCCTTCCTGGGCTAGTTTTGCTAGTTTGTTTCTACTGATTTGCACGTTTCCGAGTTATCTGACTGGTTGGTGTGCAGTTGCTCATGGCCTCCTCTTAAAGCTCCTGTTGCTCCTCTGAGACCGGCAGTGAGTGACATTCCTTTTCCTGATCTTAGTGAGACGCTTCTCTCTTCTTTCTGCTCAGTGGTAGCTAAAGGACCACTCCCTACCCCACAATCTCTGTGAGTTCCAGGACAACCTAGTTTGGCAGAAAGAGTTCCAGAACAGTCAGGGATACAGAGGGAAATCTTGTCTCAAACAACAACAACAACAATAAAATAAATAAAAATCGGACTTCCTTTGTTTTTGTGGGGGTTTTGGTTTGTTTTGTTTTGTTTTTCAAGACAGTGTTTCTCTGTGTAGCCCGGGCTGTTCTAGAACTTGCTGTGAAGACCAGGCTGGCCTCGAACTCAGTGATCCACCTGCCTCTGCTTCCTGAGTGCTGGGTTTAAAAGCATGTGCCACCACAGCCAACAATAAATTTTACTTTTAAATATTATACTTTGACTACAAGTTAAATTGGGGCTGTTTGTTCGGGTCTGTGGTTAGTCTGTGTCTATATCATAAGATTTGCTAGTAAAATACACAAGAATTGTTTTTTAAACAGTATTGACACCCATCTCAGATACATTAACATTCTTATGTTGATCAACTTAATGTGAAGTGTTGAAAAATACATTTGCTAATGTTTAGTTGTGATGAATTTCCAAAACAGGATCTTCATCCTAAAAAAGTCAGTAAAATAGTTAAATTTCTTACTTGTGTTTCATTATGACAGTGTTTGATTTGCATCTATGAGAATTCTATAAAATAAGATGTCTTCAAATATTCAATGGTAGAAAAGCTTGTGTGAGATCAGGCTGTTAGAGACAGCTTATCAACAGTTGAGTACAGTAAGTCCCTTTTCTTGGCCAAAACTGTCTGGACATTTTAATCTTACGGATAATGCACTTATAAAAACAATATAATTTGACTTTTTGTTATATGACACAAAATATATTCTTTATTAAAAAATAAACTAGTGTTCTGAAATTATAAAAATGAAACATCCACATTTTTGGTATTAAAAAGCTGTATATGCATTTTGCATGGTCCTTCAGTTCATAGGTTCTATCATATAATAATAATCATTTAGAAGGCCATGGGCCTGATGAAGAATGTGAGGTCGTGGTATAGAGAAGAAATTCTAGAAGGCATACGTGGAATCTAGAGCTGGAAACATCATATTGGTACATTGGATGAAATAATAATTTAGGAGAAAGTATGCTTACCAAACAGCATCTATAGACGACTCCATCAGGATTGCATTGTGGGGGAAAGAATACAGAACATGAAGAAGGTGGGAGCTGTAGACGTCTTTATACATCTTGGCAAAGAGGCTGTTACTCAAAAATGGCAGTTCCAAAGCGATCTAAATCTGTTTCCATCTCTGGAAGGAAAATGTCTGAGAGAGACACACATCCTCTTCAGTAGTGTGGGTTACTAACAGTAACCGAATTACCATATTTCCCATGTAGATCATGTGGCAACACTTTTGGCGACATTGACTGTCTAATGGGAGTGAATGTGATTATAACTTATGAAACTGACCTGTGAGGCAACATGATGGCTGTGAAATGCTTCACATAGTGAAGGGCATGACGATGGTTCCTGATAAATGCTGGTGGGTATAACCATCTGTTGGTGCACACTGAGAGACAGCCTCACCTGGGGAATTTAGACAGCCTGGGCGCTAGTATTACATCTGCCACTAACTTGTAACCTTGAGCAAGTGGGAATTCATTCTCTTTGACTGTAAATAACTCCAAGTTTTTCCACCTCTCAGATTCTTAGGGTTCTACTTAAATTCTTATGAAAAAAACCTTGAAAGATGATCTTTCAATAAAGATGGAAGTTTTTGTTGTTGTTTTCAATTTTTACAGCTTTAACTAGGCTTTGCCACATGAATAAGATTCTTGATAGCATTATCTGAAGCCACGCACTGATTTGTTTGGAAACAAAGGGTTCCTTTGCAGTGTCATTTAGCTTGGCATGGGCCATGAATCCAAGAATTATTCTACATGAACCAGAGAACAGTAATGCAGTTGTACTTAAATCCAGAGTTCCACACAGCCATTCACCAGAAATGAACTGAGGGAAATGGCTACTTCTAACTTTGCACAAGTTCTAAAATGTAATGCTGGGACTTGCTGCAGGAATCATAGTAAACAGGAGTTTAAAAGTTTGGTTCGGATCATCCAAAGCCTACAGAGAAGCTGCTGCTTTTGTTATATTTGTTTGGGGCAGTGTGGTCTGTGTGCTATTAAAATGCCAACGGTGACAAAAATTTTGGAATTTTTACCATTTGAAATGTGTGTTGTGACAGAGAATGGATCAACATGTTTGATGGTATTTATTTTTCAGTGGATGTTTTCAAATAACAAACAGTAGATGGAATCTCACATTGGTAGCTTGTTTTATTTAAAAATTGTTGAAGTTGTCAGAACAAAACCTTTATTTTCTATTGAAAGAATTCACTTTTAAGTCATGCATGGTGTCACATGCATGTAATCCTAGCGCTTGGGAGGCTGAGGCAGGAGGACTGCCAGTTTGGAGGGCAGGCTGAGCTTCGCAGTGAGTTTGAGCTGCATAGAAAGATCCCATCTGAAAGAAAGAACAAGACACACTGAGCGCATCGGAGGTGTCCTGGGCAGACGAGAGGACAGGCCGTCAAGTGTGCTGGGTCATGGTTCTGCACATGCTGTTTAAACAGTCCAGGCTTTTTTATTTGCAGTTGTTTTTGTAATTGAACACAGGATCTTTATTCAAACTATAGTCAAGTGCTCTACTACTGCACTATCATCCTATCCCTTCCCCGCTTTAAAAAGTTTTGAAGCAGGGTCACGTGTAGCCCAGGCTGGCCTCAAGCTCATGATGTAGCTGAATGTGACTTTGAACTCCTGATTCTCCTGCCTCAACTTGGGAAGTACCAGGATTTAGGTCATGCAGCACCATGTGCAGCCTTATGTTCAGCTCTAAAGGAAGGGAAAAGTGGGAGACAAGTTGTAAGGCGTGGACTTACATAAGAAGTAGTAGTTACGAGTCATCTGCGTTTATTGCACAAGCATGCGCAGTTGTAGAACTTACCAGCACACAGCGCTCTTAAGAGGCCAGCTTTTCAATCCTTAATGAAAAAGATGGCATCTATCGGTTCCAAGACTTGTTTTGCTGTTGATTTATTTATTTATTTGTGTGTGTGTGTGTGTGTGTGTGTGTGTATCTCTGTGTGTGTGTGTGTCTGTGTCTGTGTGTGTGTCTGTGTGTGCCTGTGTGCGAAGAGGGTGTTGGATCTTGGTAGCTGGAGTGGCAGGTGGTTGTTAGTCCTCTCATGTGGGTGCTGGGGACAAAACTTGGGTTCTCCCAAAGAACAGTGAATGCCACAGCCATGGAGCCATCTCCCCAGTCCCAGTCTCAAGACTTTGTATGGCTACAAAACCCTGAAGAATTCAAGTCTCATATATAAAATTTACTTATCACTGACCAGGTCTCATGTATTGAAAACTCACCTGAACTCACTGTCTTGCAAAGGAGCACCTTAAATTTATGATTCTCCTGTCTTTACCTCCCAAGTGCTAGGATTACATGCATGTGCTAGCATACCTCACTTAATGAAGTGCCAGGGATTGAACCAAGGGCCTTGTGTATACTAGACAAGTGCTCTACAAACTGAGATATATCCATATATCCATGTAGCCTCCCTGCCATGTACTTGAAATAACCTCTGGATTGTTAATTTCTAATATCTAATGCAGTCACACATGAAATAGTTGTTAAATTATGTAGGGATTACTGACAGGTATGTAGAGTCTGTCCATGTTCATTCAGTACAACCACTGCTTTAGCCATGATAGATTGGGCTACTGCATGAAATATTAAATGATCAAAGCAAGAGGCTACACCAGGACATGTTTATGCATCACTTCATTTGGATGGAGTCAGTGTTATGTCCGGAAGTACAGGACATTCAGATTGTGTTTTTGGAAGTTCCTCAGGAGCGTGAGGGGCGTTATGCACACATGTGCTGGGAGTGAAACCTTGGTTCCTAGGATAGACATGTGCTCTTCTCATCCCTCTGGTTTCAATGTTGATATTTCTGTCTATAATCAAAGAATGAATCTTTGGGGGCTTGTGATGGCTCAGTGCGTAAAGGCACTTGCCAACAAGCCAGATACCAGGAGTCAATCCCTGAAATCCACACTGTGGAAAGAACCAATTCTTGAAGATTGTCCTCTGACCTCCACATTTGCTCCCTGCCATGAGTGTGCTCCCACACGTATATACACACATACACATACCCCAAATAAATACATTGTAATACATTTTTTAAAGGAATGAGTCTTTTGACTGTGACACTTGAAAGAACCTTTATCTAAACATCAGTGCAACCATATGTAAACCCCAAACGTATTCTCTTTCAAATGTATATACTGTAAGATGAGACAGGCAGAGGGAGTATTATTGGCAGGAGGTGCTATGTATAAACGTGGCAGGTTGGCTCATGATTCATTACTATTTTAGCACCTTTGAGAGATTATCCTTAGCAATAACTAAGAATGGAGGCAAACATTTGCCAAGATTTTACTTAAGTGATGGTTCACCCATCTCTCATTCAGTGTATCCACGGGTAGAATGGACACAGTAATGTGACATGCTACCCAGGGTTCTTAGGTTTAATACTACTTGGAAAGTGCTTGGCACGATGCTGTGATGCGGTAAGTGTTCTGTAAATGTTGATAATCTTGATTTTTCTCTGTGTGTTTGTGTGTGTATGTGGGTTTCCATGTATTGTGGGTGCCATTTTACACGTATGTGAAAGCCTTGGGTATTGTTCCTCAGGAACCACCCACCTTTGTGTGTATGTGTGGGAGATGTATCTTCAGGAACCACCCACCTTTGTGCGTATGTGTGTGCAGGTACGTGTAGAAGCCGGAGATCAACCCTGGGCACTATTCCACAGGAGCTGTCCACCTTTGCTTTTTGAGGCAAGCTCTCACTAGCTCTTGATGATTAGGCGAGGCTGGGTGTCCAGCCAGCTCCAGAGAGCCTGCCTGTTCACTCCCAGTGCTGGAATTGCAAGCATGCGCCACTTCCACCAGCTTGTTTGTTTGTTTGTTTCCAGACAGGGTTTCTCTGTGTAGTTTTGGTGACTGTCCTGGATCTCGCTCTGTAAACCAGGCTGGCCTCGAACTCACAGAGATCAGCCTGGCTCTGCCTCCCGAGTGCTGGGATCAAAGGCGTGTGCCACCGCCCGGCTTTGACCAGTTTTTTACATGAGTAAATATGTAGCTGTAGTAATAAAAAAAATACCTTTTTATTACTCATTTTATTTATTTAGGAAATGTCTTAGAACTCACCAAGTGGGCTGTGCTGGGATCTACCTGTTTCCTCCTCCTAGTGCTGAGATTACAAGTGTGTACCACAATGCTGGGCTTTTAATTTTCTTAAACTAGGTAAACAATTTACTGAAAATTATCTTCCCAACCCCCACCCCGTGTGTGTGTGTGTGTGTGTGTGTGTGTGTGTGTGTGTGTGTGTGTGACTGAAGATCAGACTCAGGACTTTGCTCATCCTAAGCAACTACTATACCACTGAGCAACACCTCCAACTCCTATTATTATTATTATTATTATTATTATTATTATTATTATTGGTTTTTAGAGACAAGGTTTCTCTGTAGCTTTGGAGCCCATCCTGGACTAGCTTTGTAGACCAGGCTGGCCTCGTACTCACAGAGATCTGCCTGCCTCTGCCTCCCGAGTGCTGGGATTACAGGTGTGCACCACCACCGCCCGACAGTAATATTATTTTTGTAGGGAGAGTTAAAACAAGATCTCACTGTGTATCGCTGATTGGTCTGATGCTCAGTGTGTGCCCAGGCAGGCCTTGAGTACAGCAGCCCTCCTTGTCCAGTCTTTTGGGTGCTGGAGTACCATTCCCAACTTCCTAATACTACTGTTTTGTTTTGTTTGTGATATGACCTCATGTAGCACAGTCTGGCTGGTATTCATCTTGTAACCAGTATGTCTTTGAATTCATCCTTTTGTCTCTAGCTCTCAGGAGTTGGATCACAGGCGCAGGCCATCACACCTGGCTACCAAATACTGTTCACTGTTCGTTGTGCTTCCTGCCTTAACTTGTTTTTTTCTGTTAGTTGTTTCAAACAAAGACATAGCACAACCTTTTCTTTGTGTCCTACTAAGCTGTAAGACAAGATTTTGAGTCACAGGAAAGGACAGTGATTTCTTTAAGACGAGTTCCAACCTAAATGTAAGGATGGCAAAACCATGCCCTCTAATGTTAGGTACCCAAGTGTCTGTTGCTCTCTTTGAACTGTATTACCCGTGAATAGATGATTAAAACTACTCCATGGATTTACCTGTGTCTTGTGCTGATAACTCCCAAATCTGTGCCTTGTACCATGGCTGCTATTCTTTATCCTTCAGACTGATGTGCCAACTGTGTACTAGTTAGAAAGATACCTATATGGACATACAGATAGATAATTAGTTTCATATAGTGCAACCTCATAGGTCACTTCTAATAAACATGTATGTAACAAAAAACAGGTTCTGGGAAGGTAACTCAGTAGGTACAGTGCTTGTCTGGCTAACACAGCACCCTCAGTTTGATAGGTTTGGGGAATGGAGGAGGGCAGAGACTAGCTGGATTGCATGGGACCCTGTCTCAAATTAAAACAAAACAAAACAAAAATAAACAAGCCAAAACAGGGCCACATTAAACAGAAAATCTTCAGTACGGGAGAAGATCTTTCTAACTACACAATGGAGGATTGGCTAGGATCTATAAAGACCTCCAGACATCAAATGCCAAAACCCCAAACCATTCAGTGTGTGAAAGGTCTATGGAACTGAAGAGACAGTTCTCAAAAGAAAAAAATACAAATGACAATAATATAAGAAGTGTTCAACATCCTTAGCCGTAGGAAAATACGAAGGAAAACTCCTTTTGGGATTCCGTCTGTCTCTGATCAGAACGGCTATCATCAAGAGGAAAACAACAGCAAACGCTGTCTAGGACGTGGGGAGAGAAGAGCCCTGTGTACTGCTGGTGGGTACACAAACTGACCCAGCCACTACAGACAGTGGTGGGGACAGGCCTCAAAAGCTAGAACGGAAACTTCATACGCTCCCGCTAGAACACTCCTAGGTTCCCACATACTCTGCTGATGTGTTGTTTCCTAGTCTGTAAGAGCACCAAGAGCCCTTCCTCAGGACGCCTTCCCTGACGCCTTTCCTCCCCTCACTGCCTCCGAAAACCGAACCGCTTGCCCTGTCTAGCTTTTCCACTGTAAGCACGGCCATTTCTGCCCTTGTACACTGCTGTATTGGAACTGGAGCTTCCGATGTGTTTGTGTTTTTGCTCCTCATCAGAAAGTTTTGGGCTCTCAGACATTCAACAGACTTCTCTCTAGAATCGGAAGTTGTGGTTGTCTTTGAAATTGTTTATTTATTCAGAAGCACCAACAGAGTAAGTGGATTGAGAAACTATGACTGAATTCTATGAGGATAGCAAGTTCAGTGCCTTCCAATGGATTCTCTTCCATTTTAAGCATCACATATCTCCTTTACACTATGTGAATGCTGACATATATGTCATGGGTCAGCTCCCAAGGCTTTGTATTCCTTTTATTATGAGTCAAGTCAAGTGGTTGCTGTTTTATTTTTGTTTGTTTGGTTTGTTTTTTTCTTTTACATGCAGGGTATTGAATCCAGGGCTTCATGCCTGTTAATCAAACCCTCTCCCTCTGAGCTATACCTCCAGTCTCTGAAGTTCTTTGATGATATTAGCACCACACACAGAACATCATAACCCCTCAAAAACACTTGTTAATAAATACTATACTTCACCCATGCAAACTGAGCCTTTGTGGTTGGTTGGCCATATTGGTGTGGTCATCTGTTCACACCTTAAAATGTATGCTAATAAAGGGAGAGGAAGAAATTTTCCACTCTGCCCCACATTCCAGTGGAGACTAATCTTCTTAAAGCCCTATATTAATTGCATGCCCACATCTCTTAACTCACAATAGCTCTTTATTTGTTCGACTTGAAACTCTGCAGTGTTCTTCACCTAGTTAAGCTTTCCTGATCAGCTCTTCCACAGAGTCCTATCTGTGCTGTTAGGTCAGTTTACGTCATAGGTAGAATAGGCGAGAGTATAGATTGGTGCTTGTTGAGAACAGACTCTGACTTTTCACATACAGGCTGAAGGATCGGGATGTTGACTTTAACATTGTATTTCGGTGCAATGAGCGTAAGCTTTATATCTAGGAAGTGCTTATTGAGTGCCCACCATGGACATTAGTGAATGGGACTTTGATCGTAATGAGAATCAGCCTGGCCTCTCCCGTCAGTTTTCATCTAATTGTTTAGGGTGTGTGAGTGTGCCTGTGTGAGTATGTGTGTGTGTGTCTGTGTCTGTGTCTGTGTGAGTGTGCCTGTGTGAGCATGTGTGTGTGTGAGTGTGCCTGTGTGAGCATGTGTGTGTGTGTGTGTGTGAGCATGTGTGTGAGTGTGCCTGTGTGAGCATGTGTGTGTGTCTGTGTGAGCATGTGTGTGAATGTGCCTGTGTAAGCTTGTGTGTGTGAGTGTGCCTGTGTCAGCATGTGTGTGTGTATGTATGTGTCTGTGTGAGCATGTATGTGAGTGTGCCTGTGAGCATGTGTGTGTGTGTATGCCTGTGTGAACATGTGTGTGTGTGTCTGTGTGAGTATGTGTGTGTGTCTGTGTGAGCATGTGTCTGTGTGCCTGTGTGTGTGTCTGTGTGAGCATGTGTGTGTGTGTCTCTGTGAGCATGTGTGTGTGTGTGTGTGTGCGTGTGTGAACATTTGTGTGTGTCTGTGTGAGCATGTGTGTGTGTGAGTGTGCCTGTGTGAACATGTGTGTGTGCCTGAGTGAGTGTGTGTGTCTGTGTGTGAGTGTGCCTGTGTGAGCGTGTGTGTGTGTGTGTGAGCGTGTGTGTGTGTGTGTGTGTGTGTGTGTGTGTGTGAGCATTTGTGTGCCTGTGAGCATGTTCAAATGTGTGTGAGGAGGCCCTGTTGACATGGAGTATCTTCTTTGATCCAGCTCCACCTTCTACATAGAGACAGGGTTTCTTGCTGTATCTGGGCTCAGCAGCTGAGGTCAGAACCCATATTTTCCCCACCTGGTTGTTCAGCAAGTGCCTTACCCACTGAGCCATTGCCCTAGGCTGGTTTTGATCTCATTTTGAGGGCAGATAAACAGTTGTAATTCAGGGTTAAAAGTGTTGGAAGGTGCCCAAGGAGCCCACAGCAAAGAGCATGTATCCCAAACTGTGGGGCCGGGGAGCATCTCAAGGTTTTTTTGACATTTAGTTTGCTATCATTTGTCAGGAAGTACAATACAGGTTGAAGGACCAGCATGTGCAAAAGTCTAATGTGAGGAAAGCCTGGGCCCCTCAGAAAAGTGAAAGAACTCTCTTCTCTCTCTGTCTCTGTCTCTGTCTCTGTCTCTGTCTCTGTCTCTGTCTCTTCTCTCTCTGTCTCTTCTCTCTCTGTCTCTGTCTCTCTCATTTTTTAAAATGTATTTTTAATTATAAGCGTGTGTTGGTGGGGTCCAGAGCTCCTCTGAAGCTGGGGTTATAGGCAGTTGTGAGCTGCACCATGTAGTTGTTAGAAACCAGACTTAGACCCTCTTCAAGAGCAGTACAAGCTCATGGCTGTGAAACCATCTGTCCAGGCTGAGTGCCTGGTACAAGGAAGTACCTCAGTTACTGTAGTTGATAGCGAAGGGTATTTCTTCTGTGAGGGACACACTCACTTTGACATTGCCCAAACCAACTCATCCTTAACTTCCATGGAAAGTTTAGGTGACAAAAATTCAAAAAATGAACTTGAATCGGCTCATCAACCATTCGGCTTTATTTCTAGCTTCATGGTATGTTTTACATTTAAAATTTAAATTTATGTAGTTTTCGTGCACATAAATTCACAAATATGAACCTTGAGATGATTGCTGAAGTCGGCGGGCAGCCTCCACCTCATACCCCCTGGTCTGCTGAGAGGGCAGACTCCTTAGTGTGCTGCCTCAGTCTGCTTCTCTCCTGTTGTTGCTTCTCCTCACCGCGGTTTGAACTCGGGGCTCCGTGTTCTGCCTTTAGCACACCTTTCGTCTCTCTGTTTTTGAGCCTTTTCCCCTCCACCCTTCACCTGCATCATCTTCTTCCCACTCACTGCCTGTCAAATGTGATTGTTTTCTGAGAGTTCCATTTGGATGCTTTCTCTGATGTCTCTGGTTTTCTTCCCATACATCTAACTCTTCCAGTTCTCTACCCTAGGTGTGTTTTCTTTTTGATAAAATATGACAGTCTTTTGCAGTACTTTTACAGATCACAATCCATTACTGAGTTATGAAATCAATTTAGTTCTGACCCATATTGAAAAGGCCCAAATTAAATAGACCAAAGTAAAAAAAAAATCAAAATTTGGTGCATATAAAAAATATATAATCTCGGAGTTGGAGAGATGGTTCAGTGGTTAAGAGCACTGACTGCTCTTCTAGAGATCCTGAGTTCAATTCCCAGCAACCACGTGGTGGCTCACAACCATCTGTAATGAGATCTGGTGCCCTCTTCTGGCCCTCAGGCATACATGCAGGCAGAACACTGTATACACAATAAATAAATCTTTAAAAAAATGTAAGCTCATTTCATGGTAATTTCATATAGGGCTGTCTGTCTCATTGTATAAAGTGATTCCTTGTGTTGCTTGTATTACTGTGGGTCTTAATCAAAACACTTGTGGACTAGTGTGGACCAATGTGGACCAGCTCTTCAGATTACTGCTCATCACTGAGCCTGTCCACTTCATCTTAGCCAGGGCGCTGCTCCATTCATTCTAAGTGCTGGTTTTCTTTGAACTTATATCTAGGTCTTTCTAAACATAGTTCTAGACATGCCGTACCATTCCCACATGGTCAAGTCCAGCAACTTGAAGTCTTTCAGTCTTTTTCTCCCTAGAAAGCTTCCTCTGGGAATACCGTCTTCCAGGTCCTGTCTGTGTGCTCTCCTTCCTGGAAACGCTCAGCTTCTTCCCCGGGCTCCTTTGGTTCATCCTGTTATTCCGGGTCGGGCACATAGTCTGATAGCTTCCTCAGAAAGTATGCATGGGAAGTAATGCTTTTTGTATGTTAATGCTGGGGGTGAAGTCCAGGCTTCATTGATGCTGGGCAAGTATCTACTGCTGAGGTTTACCCCTGGCTTTTTAGCCATAGGTTATCTGAACATGCCTACCTCCTCTCTTCTGGATATAGAACTCTAGTTGAAAATAATTTCCCTCAGACTTTAGAGTCATTGCTCCATTGTTTTCTACTTCCCACTGTTGCTGCTAAGAGATCATACCATTTTTATTTCTCAACTTTTGCATGTGACCAGTTTCTTCCTCTGTGGAAACTTTTAAAATGCCTTTATACTTTCTATTCTGAACTTTTACACTGAAGTTTTTCTGTCTTATGATGAAGAGCATTTCTTTGCCATTATGCTAGAATTCACGTTGTTCTCTTCTTGGAAAGTTTTGACATTTTTGTGTGTACCATTTGATTAATTTACTAGAGATGGCTTTCTTTCTGTAGTTCACGTTAGAAGTTTTGAATTAGTCCTGTAATTTTCCTTTACTGTGTTTCTCCCATTGTCCATCTCTTGGTACTTTTGTTCTGTTTCCTGCAAGAGTTCCCCACCTTTACCTTCCATATTTTTTCTTCAATTCCATTATTCGTTTCTAAGAGCTGTCGTTCTCTGAATTCCTTCTTATTTCAGTGGTGAAGTCTCTTGCTCTTGTTTCCTGAAGGTATCTTGTATTTCTGTTAAGAACACTTAATGAGTTTGTACAACATCCTTGTGCAGGACCATGCCAACCCTCTCTGTATGACTCCAGTTCTAGTGCATTTGCTCTGGAAGCAAGCCCAGCGTTTTTTGGTTTTTAAGAAAGAAACTTTGGGGGACTGGGAAGATCACTCAATAGTCAAGTGCTTGCTGCTCACGAGGACCTGAGTTTAGATCCCTAGCTCACAGATAAAAAGGGCCACGGTGGTACACCTTGTTATCCTGGTGCTAGGGAAAGAGAAGCAAGCCTGGGGCTTGCTGACCGGCTTAGCCTGCTCCTTGAGCCCTAGGTCCCAGAGGTAGACCAGGTCTCAAAAAACAAGACGATAGCTCCTGAGAAACAATACCAGAGATGTACATACGTGTACACACACACACACACATACACACACACACACACACACACACAACTTTTAGTGTCTTCTAACATTGTTTCTTACTCATGTTTTAGGCTCCCGGTCATCAGGGGGTGGAGGGATTGGAAAGGCTGTGCCTGCTGGAGAAACTGAAACTACAGTTGAGTCAATAGAATTGAGAGGCCTGTGGTCACTGGAAGTTGATTAACTGTAGAGGTTTATTGAAGTAAAAATGTCCTGAAAAAATCCATGGTGCTAGAGATGTAAGGGGATGAATGACAAATCATTTGGGAATTGATTTAGAGAAAAACTCATTTTTCCTTGTGCATAGATAGGCAAATGGATTGCTTTTCCATGGAGCTAGCAAACTCAGAAATATAACCAAAGTTAACCTTTTTTTAAAAACATGCATATAACTATATTTTGTGAATTAAGCTTTTAAAAATAAAAAATAGATTTGTTGATTTTATTTTTGTGTGTGTGAGTATTTGTTTGAGTATATGCATGGGCACCACCAGCATTCCTGGTACCCACAAGGGTCAGAAGAAGGTGTCAGATCCACAGAAACTGTAGTTATGGAGGGCTGTGAGCTACTGTATGTGTACTGGGAATGGAACCCAAGTCCTCTGAAAGATCAATAAGTGCTATTATTGTGGAACCACTGCAGCCCTGCAATGTCTCCTATTTTTTATCATTGTTTGTTTATTTCATTTGTTGTTAGTGATTTGCTTCTTCAGGTTGGTTTTCCTCAAGTGCCTGGATGATATACTTAGGAATGAGGGTCAAAAAGAATGCACTGAAAACTTAGTAAAGGTTTGTGTTTCTGGATGGTCCCGGGTCTTAGTCAGTTTCATGGAGACTGGTTAATACATAAGGTAGAGAAATGTATCAGTCACAGTTCTGGAGTCTCAGAGCTGATACTGTCCGCCGAGTGCCTGGTCTCTGCTTCCAAGATGGTGCCTTGAATGCTGTATCCTCTGGAGGATAGGGACAGTTTTATAAACAGTTTAAGCTTTGTGTGTTGAGACAGAGTTTCAATGTGTAGCCCTGGTTTTCCTGGAATGTGCCTTGTAGACAAGGCTGGCTTCAAACTCACTGAGATCTGATTGCCTCTGCTGCCCAAGTGCTGAGATGAAAGGCACTTGACACCACCATGCCCAGCTATCTATCTATCTATCTATCTATCTATCTATCTATCTATCATCTATCTATCCATCCATCCATCTGTCTATCATCTATCTATCTATCTATCTATCATCTATCTATCCATCCATCCATCTATCATCTATCTATCTATCTATCTATCAATCATCTATCTATCATCTATCTATCTATCTATCTATCTATCTATCTATCTATCTATCTATCATCTCTCTATCTATTTGAGACAGACTTTCCACATAGCCCAGGCTGGCCTGCAGTTTATGGTCTTCCTGCCTCCATCTCCCAAGCTCTGGAGTTATAGGTGTGTACCACCAGCATGGCCAGCAGTATTTTTTCTTTTTTCCAGTGCTGGGGACTGAAGCCAGGCCTTTGCAGGTGCTGAGCAAGTGCTCTACCAGCAAGCTATAGCCCCAGTTCTAGAACTATTCCTCACCGGCAGAAGAGTGAAGGGGGTGAGCCACTCAAGATTCCACCTCTGCCCTGCACCTTTCTTAGCTGTCCATCAACTTCTTGTTTCAAATAACATAGCTTTGTGTCTTTGTGTATAAGTGCTATGTGACTTTTAAAAAATTACTATTGTTGTTATCGTTTCATTTTAAGTGTATGGGTGTTCTGTCTGCATATATATGCCTATGCATCACATGCGTGCCTGGTGCCTGCAGAAGCCAGAAATGGACATCGGATCCTTTGAAACCAGAGTTACAGACGGTTGTGAGCTGCCATGTGGGTTCTGGGAATTAACCTGGGTTCCCTGGCAGAGCAGCCAGTGAACTGTCTCTCCAGCCCATGACTTTTTGAGGAATTCATTTCTGCTCATCCCAGATAGAGAGGGCAATGACAGACTAAAATGCTTCTTCTGCCCATGTTCAACTTGGCACAGCAGTGAATTCACTGTGTTGGTTATGGAAGCACAGACAACCTGCAGTCCGGCATACTGCTGATGAGGCTCTTCTCCCCAGCAGCCGTTTATGCCTTGGGTGTCCAGGGGAGCAGAGAGGCCTCCTTAGCTTTCCTCTCCCTCTACCTGGGAATGTTATGAGAGGCCCAGTGTCAGGAGGTCCTTGAGTGTGATGACAGCCGCTTTGGTCCTGGAAGATCCACTCAGCATTGTATCCCCTGTTTGGAGAGAAGTTCTGAAAGCAGGAAAGAATGGAAACATCTTTGTGGTGACATTTCAAAGAAGTTCCTCTTTAAACTTTCAGTGGACAAGTTTCTACATAGAGGGCTCAAAAAAAAAAAAAAATGGAGGGAAGCTGGGAGCGCTGATATCTGATTAACCAACATCGATATGTTTACGAAGATGAAGTCTTTGTAGGGTATTCACTGGCATGCCAAAGGGCATTGAAAGCCTCACATACATGTAAGTTCCAGAACAGCCACGTTTGTTCTTGTCCCTGTTATTTTCGATCGGGACAGGCCAGTGCTGGTTGGTCCCATGGCTAAGTCACATACTGGGAGCTATGAGATCGGGGTGGGCTCTGCTTGAAGCACGCTGAATGTGGCGTTGTGTGTATTTTGAGTTCTCATGATATTAAGGTGTGATGCCTGTTTTAAAAAGACTGTTTCCTTCACCCCATTTAACTTTTTTTTCTTTTTGAGCATATGACCACAGTTTTCCATTTCAATAATGTCTATAAAGCCTCGTACAGAGGAACTACTTACAAATAAAAGACGACCTTTGTGTGAACAGCTTCAGTTTTTAGTGCATAGCAGAGCGCCTGTTTAGAAAGGCAGGGTTAGACTCAGGAGAAACAAGAGCTGACCAGACAGTGTGTTAGGAAGAATGGTATGGTGTGTGATCGTCTTCATGTTCTTTCTCATGTCTGTTCAATACCCAGCTGAAACACTCCTTCATGTTTTAAAACTTCAGCCACCTAGAAACTTATCTTTAGTGTTTAGATTTTTTATTAAAAGTGAATATAAAACAGACATGGTGGCATAGACCTGTAATCTCAATATTGGAGAGACTGGTAGGATAGGCAATTCTAGGCCAGCCTAGGCTGCATGCATATCAAGGCCCTTCTCAACAAAGAAACAAAGCAAGCCGGCAGTGTGCCTTCAGCATGTCACACAGCTCACAGACAGGACACAAGCCTCTGTGTTGGTCAGGTCTGGGCTCCATTCCTGAGCTGGGTTTATTTGCTAACGACATAAGTTTGAGCAAATTACCTAAAGTTTTGCTTTCTACGAATGACTGAGTGCATGAGGATTTCCTCAGAGAACCTGAGGAGGTGTCCTCAGCACCAGTCTTGGCTCTTCATTATAAAATATCAAACACAGTGCCCTTTTTTTCTGACGTAGTATATTCTGCTGCATCACAGCTACCTGTAAAGTCAGGCCTGGTGGCTCACACCTGTAAGCCCTGCACCTGGGAGACAAATGGAGGAGGAGAGTTGTGAGTTCAAGGCCAGCCAGAGCTAAAAGGTGGGACTTTGTCTCAAAGAACAATTAAAAAACAAACAAACAAACAAACAAACAAACAAGAAACTACTAGTTAAAAAGGTACATGATCTAAAATTAAAACATAATGAGTCTTAGAAAATTTAATTTGGAAATCGTTTTGGTAAATTTGAAAAATGGAGCCACTGAACTAATGCTTGCCTATGCTGAGGGATTTCTAAAGAATTGATCCATGTCTGTTCTGAATTGGCAACCTACAAAAACACAGTGAATTACTGGAGGGAAATTCCAAATTTCTGAAATAGTTTGTTTGCTAAGGTACTCGGACTTTGGGTATCACTGAGGGGAATTTTTAAATGTCAAGGTTTGATGGATTCTTCCTGCTTATGGTAATGTATTGTCGATATGCCTGCTCACACTGGGCAATGTGTTTTCCCTGCCATTACTGCAGCCATCTCTGGATCCAGGGGACTTGATTCCTGCTCCCTCTCTGGCAGGGGAGGGACCCATAGGACCAGCCCAGGACCACTCTCACTGATGTTCACCTCTATCAACACTGAAACTGCAATCAATAAGCTCTGACATGCAGAAGGAGCATGCTCATCAATTTTAATTTTGAAAATTGTCTGTGTACGGTTGTCATCAATTTGTCTGGATTGCTTTACAGAGCAGTAGACTCATCAATTTGAAACATGTCATGTCAGTGCTGGCCATCAGGGACTTCTGATTCTCCATTAAATTATTTCTTGAGAAACTCTCTAGACATTCTAATTGCCCCTACAGAAGAAGGTGAAGAAGATAGGAAGGATGGAAGACATGGGTACATATTCTATTATTCAGGAAGTAATTCTTCTCTTGTACGTTTTTGCAGACCACCACCTTTCTTTACCATATGGCAAAATAGACAGAATTTGATTTGTTTCATGATAGAAAAATTCTTATGCCGGGCGGTGGTGGCGCACGCCTGTAATCCCAGCACTCAGGAGGCAGTGGCAGGTGGATCTCTGTGAGTTCGAGGCCAGCCTGGTCTCCAAATCGAGTTCCAGGACAGCTTCAAAAGCTACAGAGAAACCCTGTCTTGGAAAAAAAAAATTCTTATGCATTTCTTGCATTTGGAACACTGTTATTCTGAACTGTAATGGTAATTATGTAATTCTATTGCTATGTGGGTCTGTTTAACTTTTAAAGTGTGTGTGTGTGTGTATGTGTGAATGCCATGAGTGTGGGTGCCCAAGGAGACAGAAGAGAGTGTTGGATCCCTTGGAAACAGAATTACAGACTATTGCCAAACAGCCTGCCTTGAGTGCTGGGAACTCCTGTGCTCTGGAGGAAGAGTAAGTTCTCTTAAACCCCGAGCCCTCCCTCCTGCTTCTAGTGAGACATGTTTGTTTTGTTTTGGTTTTTTTGGTTTTTTGAGACAGGGTTTCCCTGTGTAGCTTTGCGCCTTTCTGGAACTCACTTGGTAGCCCAGGCTGACCTCGAACTCACAGAGATCTGCCTGGCTCTGCCTCCCGAGTGCTGGGATTAAAGGCGTGCGCCACCACTGCCCAGCTGGAGAGATGGCTCAACTGTTAAAGGCTAGGCTCACAACCAAAAATATAAGAGACATGTTTTATTCAACTAAAAATCCCCACTTACACTCTTTAAGAGAAAACGCTTAATATATAGTGGGCTTAGATTTGTATTGTTTAAAATGTACTTTGTTTTTGTTTTGTTTTTTAGGCAGGGTCTTACTATGCAACCCTGACTGTCCTGGGACTCACTTGGTAGGCCAGGTTAGCCTTGAACTCACTGAGACTCACCTGCCTCTGCCCCTGTGTGTTGAGGTTAAAGGGTGCACCACCACACCCGGTTGTTTAAAATTTATTTCAGGCTCACTCTTTAAAAACTCTTATAAGCAAAAACACAATGAACATCCACAGCCAATGTACACAGTACAAAGAATAATAAAATACTCATCTACCCACAGCCTGAGATACAGAACATGGCGGATATAGAATCCTCATGTACCTTTGACAGGTTAAGGGTTTCAGCTTAACAACTGGCCTAGCAGTTTCACTATTACGTTGATCAAGGGATAAGTATCAGAAGTCAGTAGACTTTACTAGTCAAAAAACAGTAATAATGCAACTGTACTTAAAGAAAAGAATGGCAAATTTGGTAGTGTATAAGTGTCACATGCATGTGCGCGCGCACACACACACACACACACACACACACACACACACACACCCACACCATGTCGTAAGAAATGGGAGAATTGAGGGTGGGAGGGGGGAGGACAGGGGAACCCATGGCCAATGTGTAAAATTAAATTAAATTTTAAATAAAATAAAATAAAATAATTTGGCCGGGCGGTGGTGGCACAAAACTTTAATCCCAGCACTCGGGAGGCAGAGTCAGGCAGATCTCTGTGAGTTCGAGGCCAGCCTGGGCTACCAAGTGAGTTCCAGGACAGGCACAAAGACAGAGAAACCTTGTCTCAAAAAACCAAAAATACATACATACATACATACATACATACATAAAATAATTTTTAAAAGAGGGAAAAAAAAGAGAAATCACCAACCATCAGACCTTCAGATCCTGCCACAAAAAAAAAAAAAAAGATAGAAAGAGAGAGCTAGTCAGAGTGGCAAGACAATGATTTGGACTTAAGAAGAAGCTAGTAGCTCGGAACAAGGACTTGGTCATAGTAGAAAAAAGAAGTCAAACTCTTGGTGTATATTTTTAGGCAAAGTTAGTAGAATTTTCTGATGTATTAATGAATATGTGAAATAAAGAAAAGAATAAAAATGAAAAAAGGAAATGAGAGAATTGAGAAAACAGTCTGCTTTGGGTGTATTAAAAACACCACCGTTCTTTTAGTTTAAAATACTAAAGAAATGTGAGTCCTTTATTTACATGTGGAGTTTAAAGGTTGTTTCTCTACATGTATTTTCAGAGTTTAAAAGAAAAAGAAATGTTCTTATTTGGATTTCTTGAACAAAAATCCAATTTTCTCATTGCTTTAAATACTTTTTTGTTCACTTGGTTTGGTTTTTAAGACAGGGTCTCACTGTGAACCCTGCCTGGCCCGGAACTCTCAGTGTGGACTACGCTATCCTTAAACTCACAGAGATGCTCCTGCCTCTGCTTCCTGAGTGCTGCTGTTGAAAGCATGCACCACCATACCAGGCTCTTATATAATTAAAAAGTGTATGAGTTATCTTTCCTGAAACTGTTTATTCAGAAAATATTTAGCAGTTATTGATCCCATCACATGATTAATGAAATCATGTCATAACATTTAGAATTATGTCAAATAATTTATAAGATGGTGCCTTTACTTTATCTATATGCATATACTTAAGAAAGAGGATATTTGTTTGTTTGTTTGAGACAGGATTTTGGTATGTAACCCAGGCTATCAGCTCCTGCCTCTGTCTCCCATGTATGGGAATCACAGTTATGTACCACCAATGCCAGGCTAAATAGGACTGTTTTAAACACTGATTTACCTTATTCTAATATATATATAATTTGATTATCAAATATTGTGAGGTTCTATGAGTACCAATAGATTTGGCCATAAAGAGAGCACTATGTATGCCATGTGCCAGCAGGGTAAACATTGATGACATTGTCAAAGAATGGGTGATGGAGATGGCAGAGAAGGCGGCTGGGATGGACTCTCTCTTCACTAAATAAATCTTGCTGAATGTACAGTCTAGTGACCACCCATCTAAGACTACAGGAAATTTTCTGGGACTCTGGTCTTTGGATATTAGAAATTATTAGAAATTATTCAGTCTGGAGCAAGCCAGGGTAATTAGGCACATATGTCTGAGACACTGCATTAGGCTCTGAGGATGTGAAGGAAATAGATATGCAAAGGTTATTAGATGACAATGTAGGTGTCCTGTTTGCTTTCTCTTGCTGTGGCAAACCACTCTTGACCAAAAGCAACTTGGGGAGGAAAGGGTTTATTTTATCTTATACTCCTGGGTCACAATCCATCATTGAGGGAAGTCAGGACAAGAAGTCAAGGCAGGAATCTGGAGGCAGGAACCATGGAGGAATAGTTTACTGCCTTACTCTCTGGTTCATGCTCAGCTAGCTTTCTTACAGAGTCTAGGCCCACCCGTGTAGGGATGGTGCTGCCTGCAGTGGTCTGGGTCCTCCCACATCCACAATCAGTCTCTCACAGACATGAGCACAGGTCAGTCTGATTGAGGCAATTCTTTCATTTCGGTTCCCTCTTCCCAGGTGGATCTGTATTGTGTGGAGTTGACAATAAAAACTAATCCACAGTAGGGTAGAAGTAACTTCGGGGCCATTGGGGACCTCTGTGAGGAAGGTGGTCGGGGAGAAGGCTTTGGGAGAAGGTGAGACTTGAAATCAAACTGTGGGCATGGGGGTGGGCGGAGCAGCTGAGGCGGAAACGAGGGTCTGAAGGTGGTTTTGGAGGACATGGTAGCCTCTTTTCAGATGGCAGAGAGGAAGTAGCCTGCTAAAGCCAGGTGTCTGCACCACAGCCGTGTGGGGATGTGGCCTCTGTGAAGTTGGGGTGGTGCTGGGGGAGATGATAGTGGAGGAAGGGGTGTAGGGAGTTGGAGAGGTGTGAGGCAATCACAGTTTTGGAGGTGATCAAATGAGGTCTAAACGGGTGGAAAAGGTCTGAAAACTATGACGTTAAACACAGAGCTGACGCTGGACGCTTCCTTTGGCTTAGTTGCTAAGAGTATCATAGACATTGTATTTAATTCTCACAACCATTACAAATGCAGGTACGATTATTCTACTCTATGCCCATATCAGTTACAGCACAGATCAGTTAAAATTCACCCAAGAATACACAGTTCCTAAGAGATGGAAGCCAGAATTCCATGGATCCTAGAATTCTGTAGGCTCCTCTCTCTTTCCCTCTGCATTTAATACATTTCTACATGACCTTATACTGTGCTCATGGTCACCTTTTGTAACACTATCATCCTCAAACGGAGGGACTTTAACCATGAAGAATCCTTACCCAAGCTCACACGGGCAGCCACAATTATGGTTAGGCAAATGCAAGGTGAGAGCTACTGGGAGACTCGCTCATGATGCTCCATGCTCTCCTCAGCTTTGAAGGAAGCAGGGAGGGGAGGGAGGGGGAGGGAGGGGAGGGAGGGGGAGGGAGGGGGGAGGGATGAGAGAGAGGAAAGTACACAGTTTTCCTCTCTGTCTCAAAAACAAACGTTCTAGCCATCAATTTGTATTTTGAACACAAACCCACTTTCCCCTTAAAAACATGGCTGTCACTTCTGAGGTCCTAACAAGTCCCAAGGTTATTTGCCTATTTTTATAGTACTGGGAATTGAACTTAGGACCTCACTCATGCTAGGCTTGAGTGCTTCACTACTGAACTATGTCCCCAGGCCATCTTTCATTTAAAGAAACAGAATGCTTCACAAAGTTGTGCGTCATCATCTTTGAGCAGGGGCTGTGCAAATCCTCTCTAGTGCCCCACCTTAGTCTATGTGCGGCTCAAGCAACACTTCTTTCACTTTTTTTGAGACAGCATTTCACTAAATTTTAGCCCCCCACAGGCCTTGAACTTTCAGTGCCCCTGACTTAATCTCCTGAAATGCAGAGCTCAGAAGAGCAGGGATTCTAACCACGTGGTCCTTTTCTATTATGGTGGGCTTTTGTGTCCACTTGCCGCAAAGGAGAATCACCTGAGTAAGGAGCCGAGCCTGATCTGTCCTGATTGTCTGAATTGACTGTGGGCTGTTGGTGGCACCTTCTAGTAGCAGTTCAGGTAAAAAGGTGGCGGCAGAGCTAGATGACTCCCCTTTTGCTGGCTTGGCTGATTCACCCTGTCACTCCTGCGGCTGCTGCTTCCTTTGCTGCTGTTAGAACCGGAGTTTCCAGGCTTCCATCAGGAACTAAGGATCAGTGGTCCCTCAGGAACCTTCCAGATTCCCAGCAGCAGACTGGGACTGCTGAGACATCCAGCCTCGTGGGCTGAGCCACCACCTGGTTGTTGGCCCTTCCCAGTGAGAGCTGGCTACTGTGGGACTTCTCCATAGCTTCGGACCTAGCTGGCCTGTCAGCCGCTCAGCCCCCAGGTGGGAGTCAGCTGGTGTTGCTGTACACAGTTTTTCATCCCCCTGGTTCCCTTCCTCTCGAGAACCCTGACTGACACACTCTCTGACTAGGCCGGTCCATTTGTCATCTTTCACTAATAATAGGCATCTAATAATAGGCATCTGTGGTTCTTAAACATTTTGGTTTCACAGACTCAAAGGACGTTTATTTATATGCGTTATTTTTAAGTATATCAGAAATTAAAACCACGTAGAATTTAAAAATACTAGGCCAGCAAGATGGCCCAGCCAGGAGAGATGGTTGCCACCAAACCTTACAGCTTGAGTTCAATCCCGGAGACTCCTCTGGCCTCTACGCGAGAGCACATAACACACATACAGATAAATGTAATAAAAACAGGAATATTTCATAGAAACCAAAAATACTCAGTTAAAAACATGCTCAGTTGTATACTCCCAGGATTTGGTGTCCCACTACAGAGACTCTTGCTCCTCCAAGTTCAGTGCTGTTCTAGACAGAATGGCCTGAAATGGGAAACAGCTGAGATCCACAGCAACGGATAATGAAAATGTGGTTCACAGTTATTTAGCTGTTAGGAAAAGTGAATTATGAAATCTGCAGGTAAGTGGATAGAACCAGAAACGACCATCCTGAGTGAGGTTACCCAGACCCACAAAGACAAACGTTACATGTTCTCTCGCGTGTGTGGATGTTAGCTTTTAAGCTTTAGATAGTGTAGCCACAGAGGTTAGGTAACAGTAAGAGAGCAGGGCGAGACGGGATCTTCCAAGGAAGGGGAAGTAGATGAATGTTACGGAGAAGGGGAGACAGTGGGTGGGGGTGAAGGACAGATTATGAAAGGGACAACAGACACGTTTCCCTTTTGTCTTATTGGTCTTTCACTTCTTTGTTCTGATTTCCATTTTTGTGGGTCTCTATCTCTCTCTGTGTGTTCTTAATGTGTTTTGATTGTTTTAAAGAGAGAGAGAATGGAAAAACATAAAATTGGGTAGTTAGGGAGAATATGGAAGAAATTGAGGAAGAGGAAAAACATGATCAAAATATATTGTCTGAAAAAAATCTTTTCATTAAAAAAGTGTTGAAAAGCCAGGTGATGGTGGCACATGCCTTTAATCCCAGCACTCTGGGAGGTAGAGGCAGGAGGATCTCTGTGAGTTCGAGGCCAGCCTGGTCTACCAAGTGAGTTCCAGGAAAGGCACAAAGCTACAGAGAAACCCTGTCTCAGGGGAAAAAAAAGTGTTGAGAGATAAGAAATATACAAAAAGGAAAAAAATGCTCAAAGAAATTAGTGGTTAGCATTAACATTTACAAATCCCTTTAATATCTGTTTATTAGTTACTACTGAATACTTCTTGATTTTGTATTTACAGTTCTACAGTGTGTTGTTTTGACTGGAGAGTATAAAAGCTGATCGTGCTTCAAAAGATGTAGAAGTGGAAAGGCAGAGATATTTTAGAGACCTTTAATAAAATTGTAGCTCTTTTCTCAAGGTGTGGTAAGTGGTAGGTAGGCTTTTGTTGTTAATGTTATTGTTGTTTTAATTTTTATTTCTTTTTTTAAGATTTATTTTTATGTGTAAGTTTGGGTGTTGGAGGAGGCCAGAAGAGGAAATTAGATGCCCTGGATATGCAATTACAGCTGGGTACCAAGTTTGGGTCCTTTGGAAAAGTAAGTGCCCTTAACCACTGAGCCATCTCTTCAGCCCCAATTATTTGATTTTTTGAGAAAGAGTTTTGTTATGTGAGTCCAACTTACTATGTAGCCAAGCTAGTTTTGAACTTCCTGCCTCTGTTCCCAAATGCTAGGATTACAGGTGCCTAGCTAATAAATGGTATTTTCTTAAAATTAGAAGCAACAGCCAGGCAGTGGTGGTGCATGCCTTTAATGCCAGCACTTGGGAGGCAAAGACAGATGGATCTCTGAATTTGAGGCCAGCCTCGCCTGGTCTACAAAGTGAGTTCCAGGACAGCTATGGCTACACAGAGGAACCCTGTTTTAAAGCAAAACAAAACAAACAAGCAATTAGAAGCAACATAAATCATTGACTTTACTATATTCTGTTTTAGTTATTGTTCTATTGCTATGAAGAGACACCATGGCCAAGACAGTAAAGAATGCTTCACTGGGAGCTTCCTTACAGTTTCAGAGTTAGTCCAGGAATACCTGGTGGGCAGTGTGGCAGCAGGCAGGCAGGCCTGTTGCTGGAGCTTACATCCTGACCCACAGGCAGGAGGTAGAAAGAGAGTGAGACAGGGCCTGTCCTGGGCTTTTGAAACCTCAAAGCCTGGTACCAGTGACACGCCTCCTCCACCACCACCACACCTCCTAATCCTTCCCAAACAGGTCCACTGACCGGGGACCAAACATTCCAACATGAGACTAGGAGACCATTCTCAATCAAGCCACCAACACGTGTGCACAGATCTGTTCAATCTTGAGGTCACTTGTAGAGTTCAGAGGTTGACACTGAGAGACCTTTTCCTCAATTGCTCCCTCTCCCCTCCCTGTTTTTTGAGAGAGGATCGCTCACTGAATCTGGAGCTCACTGCTACAGCGAGGCTGCCAGCCGGCCAGCTTCTGGGATCTTCCTGTGTCTGGGGTTGTAGGTGCCATGTGACCATTTACATGGATTCTGAGGAGCTGGACTCAAGTTTGCACAGTAAACACTTCATTCACAGACCCATCTCCTTGTCCCCATTCTCACAGTTCTGCAGGCTGAGGAGGTCTGAACTCAAGGCACAAGCTAGTTCTCTCCAACAACTGGGGGATGGTCCATTTCACTTTTCCCAGTGTCTAGTGTTTGTCTGCCTCTGTCTTCACAAGGCCTTTACTCTGTGTTTCTCTGCTTCTGTCACTAGATTTAGAGATTTGGAGCTCCCTTAGATAGCCTGGGACCGTCTCATTTGCAGATCCCTTTGAGGGCCACCAACCTATCAAGTCACTTGTATTTTGAATGGATTTTGATGACTGTGTGGTCTTATAATTCCATACATCAGTCATTTGGAAAGTATTAGTTCATTGATTTGTGCAGATCTTTTAATGTTGATTCATTTCATCGAAAAATGTTTTCAAAACCACTGAGTTAATATCACTGAATGTATTAACTAACTTCTCTTGGTGAGGTGTAGGGAGTAGATAGGATCATAGCGGCAAGAAACAGATTTTCCAAAACACTAAGTTCTGCGTGAAAGCTTGAGGATTATCTGTGATTGCCAACAAACACGTTATTTTCCTTGACGTGACAGCTTCATTTGTTCATTTTCAAGAAAATATTTGCTAAATTCTAGTTGGCAAATGCTATCTTCTGCCAATCATCCTTTCAAGTGGATACAGGGTGTTAGCTGTGGTAGTTAGCTGAGCTTGCCCACGGTCATGTGAGGTTTTTTCCTGCAGTCATGTGACTTTAGTATTTAGCGGAAGTATTTTCTGTGTGTGCCCTATTTTGTCATACAGAATACTAATAATGAGGTTAAAAAATTAATGATTAACACTGCTCTATCAGCAACTTTCTGTTTCCCTTTCTTTCTCCCTTCCTATGTTCCTTCGTTCCTCCCTTCCTCCCTCCTCCCTCCCTTCCTTTTTTTTTAAAGATGCTAAGGATTGAAGTCAGGGCCTCATATACATCAGGCAAGTGCTTAGCTTCTGAGCTTTAGGCCTAATACCTACCTTTAAATTGTTTTTTTTTTCTTCATTTTTAATGGGGTGTGTGTGTGTGTGTGTGTGTGTGTGTGTGTGTGTGTGTGTGTTATCTTTATGTCTGTGTGTGTCTGAGTTCACACGCCCGCTCGAACTTGCTTGCTTGCTTGCTTGTGAGTATGTGCACACGAGTTCATGTGGCCCTGGAGGCCACAAGAAGGTATCAGATCCCCTAGAGCTGGAGATGAAGGTTATGGGAAGCCACCTGCCCTGAGGATCTGCGTGCTGGGAACTGAACTTGGATAGTATGTGCTCTGAACTGCTGGCCATCTCTCTAGCCCCAGCGTCCACCCTTTTGACGGTGGATGTGACCAGGAGGAGTGTGCTGGCTGCTAACTCAATGGTACTGTTGCCTTGACTCTGCAGGGGACCAGTAATTCTTACCACTGCTGTTTTACCATCAGTGCAAATGTAACACAGTGCAAGGGGCAAACAACAGCCCAGAGTTACCAATCTCAGAATTACTAAAAGAAAGACTTTGAGGAGATCTTAGGGCCTTCCAGAAGTTTGTGACTATGTTTTGAAAACTGCTTAGTATTATAGTGTTTGGTTTAGAACTAAATCGTGTGTTGTTTATTTTGTTTTTGTCCCGAATAGGGCTGCTGTCTTAGAAATAAAGTACAGGCTCAGATGTGGTGGCTAATGACTGCAATCCTAGCGCTTGGGAGGCTGAGGCAGAGGATTGCTGAGAGATTAAGCAATCTTAATTTAGTAAGCAGTGTCCTGCCTTACTGTGCCTCTGAGCAGTGTTTTAACACGAAATACTTTTGATTGCAGAAAATCTCAAACATATGAAGCACAGTCTGAAGTATATAATTAACCTGTGTAAACTCATGGCACTGTGATCCAAATATGGCTGCTTCTGATCTCAGCCCATTACCCCCACCCCCTGCTCCGTACACATTTTGAAACTAATCCAGACGTTAGTTGTTTTCACCATACTTAAGCATCATCTGTATAGTCTAGACTCTTAAAGAAATAGTACCACATTCTTAATGTCACTGGATAGATATCCAGTTATGTCCAAATGTCTCCAACTGCCTCATATTTTATGAGTTTTTTTTTTAAAGTCTGATCAATGGTCAAAACAAAAACAAACAAACCAAAACACAAAAAACAAAGCCAGGTAATACAAGCAGTATTTCCTTGCAAGTCTTTTCCTCAATCCTCTGCCTTTCCTTTCTCTTTACAATTTTGCATAATGGAGAAACAGGTCATTTGACCCGAATTTTCCACCGAGTGTTTCTGCTCATATCCCTATGTCATTTACCTTTGTTTGTGACCCTGTTTCCTATAAAACGGCAGATAAATCTAGAGACGTAATGAGATTTAGGTTCAGATATTTTGGAAAGAGTATTTATAATTGATGTTTTATCCGATTAGGAAGCAGAGATGTTCAGTCAGCTGTCCTTTTATGATGTTAGTAGCCATTGGTGATGACTATGTACACACAATAATTCCTAAATTAATTTAATGGAAAGGGTCCTTTTGGGTGCCTGTGATTGGGCCGAGGGCCTCACGTATCCTAAGCAATGCTTTACCACTGAATTCTACCCAGCCTGTCTCTCTCTCCTTCATTCACTAGCTGCAATTCTTTTATGAACACAAACTCTCTTGATGACACTTTCTTTATGCTGCTACTTTGGGCTGCACTTCTTACTAGAAAGGCAGAGTGGACGCTTGATTCCATTTTAAAAAAAAGCAAAAAACCAGTTTTCAAAAACCAGTATTACTTCCTTAATAACACTGGAAATTAATTTCTTAATTATTTTCTACATTTCTTAGCATCTTTATAAACTTCTGAATTTATTCATTAGTTTGTCAGAGACCAGGTCTTATGTAACCTTGGTGCTGTCCTTGGATTATTAACTTTCCTGTTTTCACCCCCCAAGTGCTGGGATTTCAGATTGGCTCCAAGTACCCAGCTAAAATGCCTGGTTGTAGGACATCAAGATAGCTATGTATTTTTTCTTCCTTCCTTCCTTCCTTTTTCTTTTTCCTTCCTTTTGTTTGTTTGTTTGTTGGTTGGTTGGTTTTCTCAAGACAGGGTTTCTCTGCCGAGCCCTGGCTGTCCTGGAACTCACTCTGTAGACCAGGCTGGCCTTGAACTCACACAGATCCACCTGCCTGCCACCCAAATACTGGGATTAAAGGCATGCACCTGGCATATTTTCTTATCCTGCAGGACAAACAAGTTTTCAGTATGATAGTAACGCTATTACCACTAATGTGATTACTTAAGTAGGACTTAGTTAATGTGTATCTTACTTTATTTTTTGGCAATCTTACTATCTTACACTGACTGTAACTCACTTTGTAGATCAGGCTGGCCTTTATTCAACTCATGACAGTCCTCCTGCCTCTGTCTCCCGAGTTGGCAGAGATTTCAGTCATATACTGCCATAAGCAGCCTATTTTTAAGCCATTTAAAATAATCCTTTTATTAAGTCTGCCAGAACATGTACCAAGGATGGAGAATTCTGAGTGCTTGTAAGAAAACTACAAGAAAACAAGAGTCTCATAGCCTCAGTTTCTTCAAAAGCACAGAACTGTTCTTGGAATGGGCTTTTGTACCCCTCCTCCCAGTGCTCTGGACCGGGGTGAGTGTGCGTCAGGTGATTAATTACAGCTGCTAGGGCCCCGGTTCTCACCCTTCCTAATGCTGGGACCCTTTAACACAGTTCCCCGTTTTTTGTGACCCTCCCAATCATAAAATTATTTTCATTGCTACTTTATAACATTAATTTTGATACTGTTCTGAACCATAATGTAAATATCCGTGTTTTCCAGTGGTCTTAGCCGACCCCTGTGAAAGGGTCGTTTGACCATCAGGGGTTGTGACTCACAGGTTGGGAACCACTGGGCTGTATTATTTGTTTATCCGCCTCTGTGGGAAAACATGTTTTTTGTTTGTTTGTTTGTTTTTTGTTTTGTTTTGTTTTTGCCACGTGTGCTCGTCTGCCGTGTGCGACGTGCCCTTGTGATTGGACAGTTTACTCCTGTGACTCCTCTTAACACTGTATGAACTGTCTGATGCTCTGAATAAAGTTGGCTACTGCGTGAGACCTCGGTCCTTCTCATTTATCGGCTCCATTCTCCCAGTCCACACTGCCATTCCAGAGCGGTAAACAAAGGCCGTCTTTAAGAATCTGAAATGGAATCATTCTTAGTCCTTTCTTGTTTTAGTTCCCAGTATATCTTCCATATATTGAAACAGTAAGTTTATATGTTTATTGAAGTTTTGCACCTATCTGCATTTTGCTAATTTAGGATTCATTTTTATTTATCTCCGTGGGTGTGTCATGTGTGCACAGATGCTCTCGGGAACCAGAAGAGAGCATCAGATCTCCTAGAACTCGAGTTCCAGGTGCTCGTGAGCTAGCCCATGCTGGGACTGAACTCAGAATCTTTGGAAGAGCCCCCGAGCGCTCTTAACCAGCTCCTGTAAATACCTTAAGCAGAACACGATAGGCTGGTAAATGGCTTAGAAGGCTGAGGCAGTTGCTGCCACGCCGGATGACCTGCGCTTCACCCCAGGGCACACATGATAGAGGGAGGGAACTGCCTCCCCAAAGTTGTCCTCTGATGATCACGTGAATGTCATGGCACAGGCCCACATACATACGTATACACACATGAAATAAATATACTTAAAAAAACCAATTATAATAGATGCAGCTTGAGCTTTACCCTTCTCCGTCAATGAAGAAAGCCCAGCATTTTGATAGTTCTGCTTCTCATCTTATGATTCAACCTTTATTTCTTGTCCTAGATACAATAGATGGTGGCCCAAAAAGTTTTTTTTTTTTTGAAATTTCACATACCTGCTGTGCCATGGAGTGTTACATACTTAGTAGGTAATCAGTATTTATTTAGTTAAATTGAAATTTTATTATATTGTTAGCTAAATGAAATGTTAGTTTGCAGTAAGTGGCAGCATTCACTAAATCAACCAGAAATATATTAACAATAATGAATATCCAACCATGTCTATAATCCCAGCACTTGAGAGGCTGAGGTAGAAGTATCAAGTCCTGGGATAGATAGTGAGACCCTGTCTCAAAACACAGTGCAAAAAAGAAATTACAATTAAGAATAATTGATTCTGCTGGGCAGTGGTGGCACACAACTTTAATTCCAGCACTTGGGAGCCAGAAGCAGGCAGATCTCTGTGAGTTCGAGGCCAGCCTGGGCTACAGAGTGAGTTCCAGAACAAGCTCCAAAGCTACACAGAGACCTTGTCTTGAAAAACCAAAAAAGAAAAGAAAAGAAAAGAATAGTTGATTCTTCTTTTCTCTTCCTTTTTCTGTAAATGGCTCTGAGTGTTGTATCATCTTTTATTACCTCACTGTATCATTAAAAGATGTGTTTCTGTGATTCAAATTTGGGAGGAATAGGGAAACATTACAGGGAAAGAAAGTTTGAGGTTGTTATTTTTAAAATTAGGTAAGACGTAAAATCTTGTGACTTATATTCCCATAAACGAATGTTCCAAGCCCAAGAGCTCAAACTAGAAAACAAACCAACTTCACCTATTTGTGCCATAATCTACTGAATTATAGGAAACATGGTGGAAAGTAACTTTCCCTGTTGGCAGGCAAAAGGATGCCTACTAATAAACATTTCTGTGGGTGTGTCTATAGTCTGTCTCCATTAATAAAGTCTGAATATACAACATTTAAAAAGGAGGATGAGTAACAGTTAACTGTGAATCAAAGCTACTGGCCATATCATAGAAATCATTTAGACAAACTGAAACTTAAGGGGTCTACCCTAAATTCCAGTGTTATAAAATTACTCAGTGCATCATAAATACAGCACATTTCTGCATATAAGGTTAATAGAAAGAACTGATTTCTCAGGGTTAAGGCACAGATTCAGTTAGAAGTCAAATTTAAAGATTTCTGTTTCCTCCCAAGAGCAATATCTAATTGTTTATCAAATTTTATTTCCTCTAGACCACTGCTGAATGGAGCTAGAATATAATTATAGTATCTCAGTAATTCTATTTATAGAATTCAGTTTCTTCACTGTAACAGTAAAATTTATGTAAATCGGCATACATTTAAAGCAGTGTACATGTATCATTTATATAGAAATCACTAGAATAATAGGAAGTCACATCAAGAAAATTGTATTTTCAGAATTCTTTCCTCACAAAATTTTCTGTATCTTTTTATTGAGCTGCTTTTACAACCTGCTTAAAAGCTTGGGGTCTGAAACCAGTACCAGGGTTTGGATCCCAGCCACCCTTGATGACCTTTGGGCAAGGTATTTTGATTTTCTGAAGTTTCTTTGCCTAAGATTGGGACTGGTCATTGAACCTGGCCCATGGGGGTATTGTGAGGATCAAATGAATTAACACCTACAAAGTGCTTGGAGGGCCTGCACAGAAATACTGTGTGAATGTCTGCCATTATAATTATGACAGGTATAGTTAAGACTATCAGCAATTTCTGCTAAGAATGCAAATTATGACGTCGTTGTGTGGAAATATTTTATTATCTATTTCATTAGGAAATTGTGATGTGGCCTAAACATGCTGGAGTCAAATGTTTTCCCGGAAGACACATTCAAATGAACGCTAAGATTTATATGGAAAAGTCACTTTATATTGATCTGTTTAAAGAGTATACTATGGACTGTGGGAATGGTTGGATGACTCCCATCTGGCTGTTGATGACAGTTGTCTAAGAGAGGGTAAAGCATCGCGGGTCACTGAGGTGGAAGGCAAGCGATGTAGTTAAAATGTTGATAGGAATGAGGAAACTTCCTGAAGGTGCCATATTTGAATTGTAGCTTGAAGGCTGAGCAAGACGTTCACCCGCAGAGAAATGAGAACTATGCTGTCTATAAAGGACAGGCGTGTTGTGCTTGGAGCCTGCTGTTCATGCAAGAGGAACAGAGTTACATCATGGTAAGAACACAGAAGCCAAGAGGAGACTGACATGAGACTCCTTTCTCAGCCCTCAGTGGGATGTCGTTACGGTCTTTCTTCCCTTGTTCCTTTTTCTGTGATGAAGTCTTGCAGTGTTGCCCATGCTGTAACTCCTGGGGTCGTGTAATCCTCTTGCCTCGCAACCTCCCAGAGAGCTGGACTATATGTAGGTACACAGCCCTGCCCTCAGCTAACATGTGGATTTATTTTATTTCATGTGTATAAGTGTTTTGTCTGCATGTGTGTCTGTGCACCATGTGTGTGTGCGGTACCAGTGGAAATGAGAAGGCGGCATCAGATACCCTGGAACTGGAGTTACAGTTGGTTATGAGGCACCATGCGGGCACTGGGAATCAAATTTGGGTCTTCCGCAGGAACAAGTACTCTTAACTGCTGAGCCATATCCGGCCCCTTATCTGTCTGTCTGTCTGTCTACCTATCATCTATCATCCGTCTGTCCGTCCATCCATCTGTCTGTCTATTAATTATTTTGAGACAAGTTCTCATTCTAGGGCCAAGGCAGAACTAGACTTGATGATCCCTCTGCATCAACCCCCTGGGTGCTAGGATCACAGCTGTGTGCTGCCAACCTTGGCAGGTTTTGCACCCCCTACCCCCTACTTTTTTTTAAAGCAAGGTAAAACATAAAAACATAAAATTAACCATTCTAATACAATTCAATGACATTTAGTGTGGTCATAATGTTATATTGTCACTATTTTCAAAACATTTTCTGTAGGAAGATTTTTCTTTGGGCTACCAGCTCCCCCAAAAAATGACATGGAGACTTATTAATTATGAAAGCTCAGCCTATAACTTAGGTCTTATAACTTAAATTGACCCATTTCTATTCCTCTACATGTTGCCAGGTGACTCACTTGTGGCTTTTACCTCTCTTTCTCCATGTCTGTTCCCTTTGCATCCACTGGCAACTCCTCCTTTCTCCTTCCCAGCATCCTCTGTTCCTGGAAGTAATGCCTAGCCGTTGCACGTTCAGTTTTTTATTAAACCAATCAGAGTGAAACATCTTCACAGTGTACAAAAAGATCATTCCACAACATTTCCTCCTTTTTGTCTAAATAAAAAGGGAAAGTTTTAAATCTACCATAGTAAAACTATATATAGTAAGAAACAGTTATCAAGTAAGAATTACATTTACAATATCCAGTCCATTTGTATTTAACAAATTCAGAGAAAGTACAGTATCATCTGTACTATCTGGGCGAGTCAAAAGTTTTGTACCTAATTTACTTTTTTGGGGGGGACAGTTTTTTGAGACAGGGTTTAGCCCTAGCTGGCCTGGAACTCACTCTGTAGACCAGGCTGGCCTGGAACTCACAGAGATCCACCTGGCTCTGCCTCCCCAGTGCTGGGATTAAAGGCGTGAGCCACCACCGCCCAGCCATTTTACTTTTTAATCATAGCTTTTATTACCAATCTAAACATATCTTTTTTGACCCTAAAACATTTTCTTAGATAAACAACTTAAGCTTTTATGTCTCTCAGCCTTATACACTTTACATCTCTTTTATAATTTTGTTTTTGTTTTTGTTTTTGTTTTTTAATTTGGTAACAACATTGTAGCTAGAACTATCCCATCTTCAACTCCCATCAGAGACTTGAGAGGGATAAAACGTTACATGAGAGACAGGAAGTGCAGAGCAAACAACTTCCAATACTATAGAAACCAGAGACAGCTGGCTGCCTGGACAGTCACCCCAAGGTTCCTCTGCAACATTGGGGCATCCATCTTTGGCCTACAGACCTAGAATGTCTAACAGACATCCATCTAAAATCTTTACACTCTATAATGTAAATAACTAAAATTCTTGTTTAAAGAATAGAATAGACTACACTAAATTTAGTAGGACTTATAAAGAACTGTGTCCCACGGGAATATTCAGTGAAATATGTAATTTAAAACCCAGAGGTAATAGCCTCTCATGGGATCAAACATGGATACTGCACATTTAAGAACTTATTTTATACGGAAAATGCATTAGACCTTGACAGTGTATTCGGAGGACTTACACTAAACTTACTATGTGAACTCATTAGTGAGAATTTTGTCATTTTTTTTCCTTTTCTTGCCCTTCTTTCTAAATGTTATACTGTACCCACATACATATTTGTTCACTTACATACATGTATACATTACATGATAGAAACCTCATCTGAAGAACATGCAGCTTTTTCTTTCTGAGATAGGATGACCTTTCTTAATAGTCCTGCCAATTTTGTGATTTCATTTTTCTTTAGAGCTGAATAATATTCCATTTCATATAGGCACCAAGTTTTCATTATCCATTCGTCTGTTGATGGATAACTAGGTGGATTCCATTCCTTGCTAGAGTAAATAGAGGGGCAGTGGACACAGGGTGCAATATCTCTGTCGTAGAGTATGGAATTCTCTGTGTATATGCCAGGGGCGAAAGAGCTGGGTCCTATGGTAAGTTTTTGAACATTCCTGAAACTTATTCCACCATGGCTGTGTGATTTTGTATTCCCATCAGCATCCCCTCTTCTGCATTCATGAGCTAAATCTGGATCCACACATAAGAGAAACCCTGAGTCTACTCCTGTTACCTCCCTTGTTCTCCCCCGCCCCCTTCCACTTTTGTGTCCTATATACTATAGACTCTCATTTGCAAAGATGGCTCAGCTGGTAAAAGCATTGGCCATTAGGGCTGAAGACCTGAGCTTTATCCCCCAAGACTCTCATGGTGGGAGGAGAGAACTGCTTCCTTCTGTGGTCCTCTGACCTCCACACATGGCACACGCACACACAAAACAAAAAATTAAGTAAATAAAGGTAAGAGAATTTCTCATGTGGGAGAAGCCTCTCATTTTCATGGCCTTCCTAGGGTTAGTTAGGTTTACATCCTTGTTTCCTCCTCATTCAGTTCAGTTGAGTCATAGCACGTGACTTCAGGACACTTAGGGTGGCCTGTATCCATCTCTTCCCTTCCAGCCTTTGTGCCACTGAGATCACGCCTTCTACTTAGTCATCTGCTATGAAGACCACATAGTCATTACTAATTTAAAACAGCTGTTGTCTTTTAGGGGAATTTCTTTTTTTAAAAAAAAAAATAACATATGCTTACCTCTTTTGCTACTGTTCCTAGTGATTTTTATTCCTGAATAGATATGCGTTTCCAGAAGTTTGGGCTCATTTCTTTGTCTGAAGGGATTTCTTGAACTCTCCTGTGTGAATCTGTTGGCTATGAATTCTTTCAGCTTTTATGCCTCTGTGTTCATTGAACTTGTGAGATTTGAGTTCGGCTTTCTTCAAATTTGGGGCAGTGTCCGCCACCGCTGCTGTGAATGTCGTCTCTGACCCCCTTCCCTGTGTCATCTTGTGCAGGGGATCTAATTGCAGGCATCCACTCTTTAATCTTTTTATTTTAATTCCTTTTCCTCCACGTAGCTCACTTTAGGAAGTGTCTCCTGTCTAAGTACCTGCTAATCCAAGTCACTGCTGTTTGTCCTGTTTCAGCTCTAGAAGTTAGATGCTGAAAATTACTCCTTCCTCATTTCCACTGAAATTTTATCTCTATTACCTTCATAAACTATCTTCATATCTTATTCCGTTAATTCTAACACCTGTGCCAGCGTGGCTCTGTGTCAGTGACAGGCTTCTCTCATCCTCGTGAGTTATATTTTTGTTTCTTTTGCATGTCTTATAATACTGGATGTCAGATATTTCAGCTATTGTAAATTTTGTTTTCATGTGTGCTAGCTATTTATATCTTCATATAATCGCGCTTGAATTTTAATGAGTTAAACAGCTTGTTCTTTCACACCATACTACTATGATTTTGATTTTTTTTTTCCTTTTTCTTTTCTTTTTGTTTTTGTTGTTTTTCAAGACAGGGTTTCTCTGTGTAGCTTTGGACCTTTCCTGGAACTCACTCTGTAGCCCAGGCTGGCCTTGAACTCACAGAGATCCACCTGCCTCTGCCTCCCGAGTGTTGGGATTAAAGGTGTGCGCCACCACTGCCTGGCCTGTGATTTGTTTTTTGTTTTTTGTTTTTTGTTTTTTTTAATTACAACCAAACAGCATTTAAATCAGGGATAACTCCTCCCTAGAACTAAGGCAAGACTGTTCTGAGTCTCTGGCCACCTGAGCAGGGAGGTTTCTAGGTGGGCTGATTAGAGCACCCACTATTCCTGGCTCTGAGTGTCCAGTATGTCTGTGATGCTTTTCCGGGTTCAGTTCAGGCCTCCCAGTCTCCTCACACGCTTGAATCATCGGTACTGTGAAGTCCTCCAGGACCTCTGGGGCTCTCTGTGCAGAGAACTGGCTCTCATGCTTTGTCCTGTGAGCTCCACATTCTCCCCAATTGATGTTTCTACTTCCTCAACTCACGGAGTGTGCTTGAATGTCTCTACTGGCCTGTGAGGTCTCAGAGCACAGAAGTTGGCATAAGCCTTGCTTGGTTTTCTTCTCTGAAGGATTGTGTGCCTTCATTGCCTGATATTAGCATCTTGGATATATTATCTGGTCTTTTTCTGGTTGGCTCATGCGGGAGGGACAAACTGGTCCTTGTTACCCTATAGCAGCTAGATTCAGAAGCTCCCAAAGCTCCACTTTTACAGGCCACCTTGCATTTTGATAAGAGGAAAAATTCTAGAGTTTGTACCTGATAGCCCTTCTACACTCACACTCTGCACGGGAAGGTGACAGCTGTTAGGTTTGCATGTTCAAAAATTCTTAAATCTTAAATTCTTAAATCAGAACGTTGTAACAGTTTGTTGTTAATAGTGATTTATAGATTATTTGGACCAGGCGTCCTTCAGAGCCCAGGAGCCTCCTCGTAAAGTCCCAGCAACATTTTCAAAGCACAGAGGGCCATTGACAGGTTGCAAACCAGTTTTCACTCTTGCTTGGTAGCTGGCTCCACTTGTGTTGTGTGGGTGAGACTGCTTTAGTTAAGGAAAGGCACTAACCACCGTAATAGTACGTAGCACTTCCTGAAAGGGGAGCTGTAAACTGAACGTTCATCTCTGGAATGGTCAAAATTCTCCTGGTCCCACTCTGAGACATGTTATGTGATTTGTATTTTAGCCTTGAGGATTTCAATTGAAAGAAGTCATCACTATCTTACTTGCTTGGGGGAATAAAAAGATCAGAAGTTGAATTACAGCAAGGGAAAGTAAGAGCTTGAAGAACGTTGACAATAATCATAGACTGACCCACGCTTTTTAAGAATCTGTGATGGCTACATCACTTGTTCGGGTAATGGAGAGAAAGAGTGGATAGAGTGTTTTCCTTCTTGGCTGGGTGTGCTGCACACCTGTAATCCCAGCACTCGGGAGGCAGAGGCAGGCGATCTCTGTGCGTTCTAGACCAGCTTGGTTCCAGGACAGCCAGGGTTATGTAGAGAGACCCTGTCTCAAAACAAATAAACAAACAAACACTAAAGAAAACCCAAGCTATTTTCCTTTCTTGTGCTCTGGCCATCGGACCCAAGGCCTCGTATGCTACCACTGAGGTGTATATATATATATATATCCATAGTTCCTGCTTTTTATTTTTTACTATCCCCATGAATCTCAAGGATTTAGTCTTCAAAACAAGTCTGATTTAATAGCTACCGATCTTCTCAATTTTATAGGAGCCAAGCACATAATATTGCCACTCTTAGCTTTTGGTTAGTGTGATCTGACTAGGTTTTGGTATCATACTATTTTAATAATGAAGACTAGAGAATCTTGTTGCTGGTAACTGGAAAAGCCCAACTGTAGTTGGATATCAAATTTTAGGTTTCTTGAGATATTGAAAACAAGATTTTCTGCCTGAATGTTCTGGGGTCTGAGGACATTGTGGTTTTGGAGATAAACGTTCTGAGTAACAGAACAGTAAAAGGCGGCTCAGCTAAGTACCATGTTGAACACTGTGGCAGTTATCATCCCAGGCCTGGGAGCTAGGTAATTTTATCAGGACACCGAAGAGGCTACTGCGAGCGAGAGACAGTGTAGACCGTTAGCCCCATGCTGTGGGTATCATCAAGGAGCCAGTCTGCCAGTGGCTGATGTACATTCAAGAGCAAAGCTGGGGGTTTGCTAGAAAGCAGATTAGGTCAGAGTGAAGACCCTGAGTTCTCTGAATTTGTACCCTTTTCAAAGATGGCAGAGAAAATCAGGGACTATCATTGAAGAGACTCAGAGCCAAGTAAAGTCGAGGATCTAGGGACCCCTGTGAAGAAGATGAGACAAAGGCTTGACCCTGGACACGTGTGTCATTGTTATTAGTACACACAGGAAATTAGTGAAACAGCCTGAATGGAGCGATGCCATAGATCCCAGAAGCCGTTTGGTTTGGTTCGGTTCTGTTTTTAAGCCTCACTTATTTTTATGCACACTGATGGACAATCTATTCCTTCATAGAGTTGGGCCGAGGAGGACAAACTCTGGAGGTCATTTAGACATTATGCGGCCGCCTTCATTTTACTGACATGTAAATTGAGGGCTTTGTATTTTGTGACTTCCCTGTAGGTCACCGAGTGCGGCTGGCCTCGCATTCATTTCTGAAGTCTTCTACACAGAAGAGGTTACTGTGTGTCCGTTTCTACTTTTTTGGTAAACTGAGCCCCATATCCCCCTCCTCTCTTTTTTTTTTTAAATTGCTATCAATCAAATAAGTTGATTCATGTCATTTTCAAACTTAGATAGATGCTTTCATAATTAAAACAATTCAAGGACCCTTGCTTTCTTCCCTCCATATGTCTAATCATAAACCATGAAGCAACACATTATAGACATTCATGTCCCAGAGAAAAAAGAAAAGAAAAGAGGAAGAAAGATCTGGGGGAGGGAGCACTGGGCTGTAGTGTAGTGATGGAGCCCTTGCCTGCTTGCAGAAAGCCCTAGGTTCAGTTCCCAGCACTGAAAAATAAATGCAATGTACAGATCCTAATTGGCGTTTACTTTGCTGATCTAGACTTGAGCCACACTTACTCCATAAAAGGAGTGTTTGTTCCAGTGAGCCCAGCCAAAGAGGCTGTTTCTACAGCCAGAGTAGTGCTGAAAAAGGGAAATGGTAGAAAAGGGGGCTTTGTTATTAGTAAAGATGCTTTCCTAATATGGTAGGGACAGGGAACCTGAAGATAGAAAAGTAACTGATTGGTTAACAGCAGATTACTTAAGGTTAATTTTTGTAACAACTAAAGGGTTTAAATGAAGGATTATTGGCCTATTCAGAAAATTTATGTATCTTTCATTTCCTGTCGGAGAAGGTGAGATAATTTTAGTGCCCTGGGACTTCAGTGAGTGCATTTTGATCTTTAGTCCAGACTGTTAGTGCCTAGTGCAGGAGCTGAGTCTAAGACAGGCCTCCCCCAATGGTCTTATTTATGCCAAATTTGGCTTGGGTTTGACAGGTCTGCCCTCTTAAATGTTCCCCAGAGAGGGGGAATGGTTATAATTTAAGCTGGGGTGAGGAGTCTTACCTGTGGTCAGTGCCCCTAATTGCTTCCCTCCTCACTCCCTCCTTTCCTTGCTCTCCAGGGTCTCAAGAAGCCCAAGGTGCCCTAGAACTGGCTGTGTAGCGAGAAAGACCTTCAATGTCTGATCCCTTTGCTTCCAACTCCCAAGGCTATTTCATCCATCCATCCATCCATCCATCCATCCATCCATCCATCCATCCATCGGCAGGGTCACATGGAGTCCAGTTGAGCTTTGAATTCACTGTGTAGTCAAGCCTGCCTCAGCCTCTCAAGTGCTGATTGCAGACTGAGTGCGACACCATGCCCCCAGCCCCTTATAATTTTTTAAAGGAAGCAGGAGGGCTTGAGATGAAGGTCAATTACGGAATTATTTGCTTTGCCCGTCTGAATACTCTTCCGAGAGACTCTTTGCATGTGGAACACTGAATGTGTGTGTGACTCCCACCTTGACTGGGTAGCTGAGTGAGCCTTGTTGTCACTCTTAAGAGTTCACCTTAGCGGGACCCTGGAGAAAGAGCGTTGTCTTTTCCACCCCAACCCCTCTTCTCTTTAAGCCGGTAGGGCTTTCTTCTCTTCCTGTGTCCCTCCCTTCCTTCCCCACCGCCCTACATCCCCAGGTTCAACCCCCGCTCAGGGGGTGGGGAGGGAGCGTCAGGCTTTATTTACTTGGGACCTCTCGGGATGCGGTCTGCGGAAACCTTTGTCAGGCGCCAGGTGACCGGCGGGGGCAGGACACGGATGTGGGCGGGGCGCCGGGCGCCCTGGGGGCAAGTGTCGCGGCCCGCCGGGTAGGGTGGCGCAGCTGGGTGGCGCTTGCAGCTTACCTCGCGCAAGGGCTGGGTCCCCGGAGGTGAGCATGCACCCGGTGGGCATCGGGTGGGCCGGGTGGCCGCAGGTGTGTCCCGGGAGTGGGGCGGGGCGGGAGGGCGAGTGGGCGGGCCCTCGCGGGACTGGACGCAGACCAGTCACCGGTCCCGCTGGAGCTGCGGCTCTGGCCACCGCACTTGCTCGCGAGGGAGGAGGCTCGAGTGGTTCCACACACGCCCTTCACAAGCCCCCCCAGGAACCTCAGGTAGCGTACAGTCTTTATGTTCCTTAAAATACACGGCTGGTGTTTGGTTAGGACTTTGACTTGGGGTCGCCCGCCGGAACGGAAAGGTTGCCACTAGTAAGGGACTGTTGGAGGTCGCCAGGGTTGCAGTAGGGAGCATGACTTGGGAGATTAGCGCGCAGGCTTCTTAGTTGGAATACCTGAGCTCCGGTATACTTATTAACCAAAAAGCTCGAGCAGTTTGCTCAGCTTCTGTGCGCTGTGGATTTCAGGTATGTCAAATGATGGTGCTGGTACTTATAATCTTCCTGGATTGTTGTGAAGATTGGGTTAATACTAGTGCCTGGCAACGAATGTTAGTTATTTTCGCTCTGCATTCTGATGAGCATGAATCTCTAAGGTTGTCATTTCTGGGAATCGACGCCTCTCCTCAGAGCCGTTGTCTGAAGTGCTGGGGAGAGCCCTCTGAGACAGTGTTTCTGAACTGAGAACTAAAGGTTCTTTTCTCTAGTACTGATGAGGGCAGTCTGATCATCACTTTGTTTGAAATCAGTTCCTCCCTAAACGTTACAAACACCTCCTTTTTTCTTGTGTTGTGGTGCTTGGGAAGGAACACCACCCCCAGTCCCCAGCACATGTCTGCCCATGAACTAAACTACACCCCCATACTCACAAACCTTAGTTTTGAAGACTGTTCTAAAGGAAGGATGGAAGAAGATATTTTTTAGGGTGAGTGTAACCTCATTTTGAGAGTCAAGGTAGATTTGTTAAAAAGCAATTCCTATGACTTGATGCAAAACTTGTGTTGTTTGGGGTGAATGCTTATTTTGTACTATACTATTGCAAGAATGCATAAACCAGAGCACTCAAAAATACGTAAGCAGACATCATCTGAGCAATAGCTTGCCACATAGAAACAGGATTGAAAGAGTTGGGGAAGACAGATGTGGTTACAAGAGTGGGCTTGTAACCTTTGCACTCAGGAGCCAGAGACAGGGAAAATTCAAGGCCAGCCTGGGCTTCATAGGTAGTTCAAAGCTAGATCTGTCTCAAAGAAAGAAAGAAAAAGAAAAAGAAAAAGAAAAAAAAATCTGAAAAGTCAGTCCTGCTGGTCTTTACAGATAAGGATGTGTCTAAAGACCTAGAACCGATGAGCGGTGGAGCTTAGATCTCAGCTCTGCTGATCAACAAATTATAAAAGCAAAGGAAGATGTTACTTAGCGTTTTCATGGGAGTTACTGTTTTTATTTTTGACAGTTTTATGGTGCTGTGAGTTCCTTCGCTCAGCAACATCCTGCTTGGTAGCTTAATTGCATGATTCATAATCATTCTTCAGCACCTTTGATTTAAATCGCAAGTCTGGAAGTTGCTGCATCAATTATTGCTTTGAGAACCAGATTGTCTTTAGCTTTGTACAGACATGTTCCAACAGTGCTTTGCTGCTGTTTCTCTGTGTGCAGAAGGGATAACCAACGTAAATAAACTGACCTCGTTTGTTATCACCGTGTCACGGGTGAAGTTTTCTCAGATTGGGTGGGAGACTGCCAGGAAGTGGCGATACCCAGAATGCCAGCCCTGAAATGTGAATGGAGAGGTTGTGTGGCAGCGGAGCTGCTCACTTCAAAGGCTTTCAGAGTAAAATTATTTTGAGATACTGGTGTGTTAGTTGCTGACTTCTGCACATTGCTCACTCCCTCACCTCTGGGTATTTGTTCAGATGTTTCCTTCGTATTTAAAATTGCACACAACCACACACTTCCTCTAACATATACTTACCTGTCTATATAATTGCTCATCTGCCTGCCACTGGAGGCTCCATGTGGCCAAGGGTGCTTCCGCTTGCGTTCCCTGCTAAGACATTGGATGTGCAGCGTTGAACCGATAACCTCCAGCACCACTAATAGTCACTTCAGCTAATGCACGACTCCTTGCCTTGCCTGCCCCTCCCCTCTGCTTTCAGTCACTTACTTCCTTGTTGCGGAGGAGTAAACTTGGAGGCAATGTTTAATTCCCTTGCACTTTACAGGCAAATAGCTACTAAGTTTTTTTCCACATTTGTTGTTGTTGTTCAAACAGGCCACTCCCATTGTTAAACCCTCTTCTGTTCCATCTTCAACAGCTACAGGCTTGCAGTTCCCCTTTTCGAAGGCTTTCACTTCTGCAGCGTGGGAAGCCAAGTGGTCATTCATTTTCCTCCGACGTGGTGATCTCAGATACACTGTTCCAGCCTCTGTGCCCTACAGATAGAGAAAAACAGGGATCCCAACTTAGGCTTTTAAATATGAAGGATCTAGTGGCAATGCCTTGTAAAATCCCAAGCTGAGCATTGATTGCTTCCGGATAGTTGTTTTTGTTAATGACTTGGTTGCTTTCCTCAATGAGAGCAGAAAAACTGACCTTGTAGCAGCTACTCCTTGGTTGTGCTGAAGACCTCTGCTGTTCTCTTTAGAGTGCCCCACCCCCACCCTGCCCATGCCACAGCACCAGCACGTTCTGGATGAGTTTAGTTGGAGTTGGTTTGCCCTTTGTCGGGGTTCTGGTGGTCGCTTTCCCAGAAATTGATCAGTCTTCTTTGACTTGTGATTCTTTTAGTGTTTTTCTTTTCAACTGCTGCTGCATCTAAACAGAACACGAAGTATGCATGCAGAATTTCCATATTTTCCTTCTTTACATATTTTTCCAGTTACCTTTAAAGGAAACATGAGGCCGGTGCATCTGCTTTTTGAGTAAGTGTGAATTCAAGTTAGGGTCTTAGAAAGATGGCAGGGAAATTGAGTGGGAAGGAAAAATGATAGAGATGAAAACATTGAATGTAGGTTTTTAAGGGAGTGGGTGTAGGTAGAGCAGCATACTTTGGTGCATACCAGGCAGGCAGATGTTTTTAAAAATATATAATGCTAACCTCACTCAGGAAGTTGTCGGGACATCTGCAGCTTTGGATTTTCTTGTGGAGTATTATTCCTAAACTGTGTTTTGTTTTTATATCTCCGGGCACACATAGTCCTCTTTCTCTGCTTTGTTTTCTGAGCTGGGTGGGATAGAACATTCTCTTCTTCTGTTTGGCTCTGACTTCATGCAACGTAATTTCTCTCTGTCTGTCTCCTCCCCACCCTCAGATATGGTCTCTGTGTAGTCTGGGGTGGCCTTGAAGTTCCAGTCCTCCTGCCTCTGCCTCTTTGAGTGCCTGCCTGGCTTTGTTGGTTTTAATCTTAAAATGTGTTCATACCTCTTTCTTAGTCTGTTTTCCTGTATGTGTGGAGAAGATACATCCCAGAATTTTTATGTTATTGGAGGAGTGTGCTCGGTACGGGGTTGTTGTGGAAACTTACCGTTTTTGCTTGATACCAGCATTTGGTTTAACAAAGTCACGTATGATTGTACATTAAAAATGTGACTGTGTACATATTCCACTTGAGTTATTGTTTTTATTTTACTTGTGATGCTTTCAGAAATATACTTGATTCAAGAATTTAGTCAAGAAGCTGAAATAGGAGGATCTGGAATTGGAGACCAGGCTGAGTAAGACACACACACACACACACACACACACACACACCCTTTAAGAACTTCAAACATTTCTGCAATTCAGTTTTTAATCTCTGTTCCTGTTCCATCCCAGACTGAGCTGGATTTTTAAGTGTTGGGGTATGCACCAGCTCGGCTTTGTTCTCGAGTTTGAATATGGAAGCTGACATAGGTCTGAATTTATTTTACCATTCCTGGAATGAAGCTTGCAGTTACCAAAGCGGAAAAGAGTTACTAGGGAAAACTGTATGTAAAGGTCTTAATTTTAGACATTTTTCAACTTTAAACTAGAATTTTATGTATTGCTTTGGCTAGTGACTTGAATCATGTACAATAATTTAATTAAGTATTATAATTTCAATATGTAATAGGTTATAATTAGTGTGCTTTGAGGAATATCTTCAAATGTGATAACCAGTAAAGCTTACTTTCAGGAGAAAATTTGAAAGCAAATACTTGTTCTGGAGTAAAATTTCCTTTCTTATATTTTTGGTTGTGAGCCTAGCCTTTAACGGCTGAGCCATCTCTCCAGCCCATAAAATTTCCTTTCTTATACCACATAAGCATCTGTGTTTATCCAAATCCTCCTTGTTTCTGAGATGCCTTTATTAAGGGTATGATGAACAACAGAATTCTCAGCACAGACTAATGGGATACCTCAGCACACAGGAAGAAGCACCGTGCACATTAGTCTGTGCTTTGAGGGAGCGTTGTATTAAGACACCACAGCCAGTGGTGTGTATAATGATAGGATTGATGGAGTAAAGAGGAAGAAAGTGCTGATTCAGAAGGCTGACCAAGCACTTAGGAGCTCCTGGTTACTAGAAGATCTTTCCAGCTCACTGTATGGGCCGGAACTTCTGAGCATATCTCAGATTTAGCCCCAAGCGATTGTGGGAGCAGTGGGGTAGAGGCAGGTTAGAATGGAAGCAGAGAGAGCAGGATGAAGTCTCTGCTGGTAATTGTTGAATTTGTGTGGTTTGTGTTGGGGGAGGTGTGTGTCCTCCATCTGAAATCTATCAGTCCACACAGTCACAAACCAGCTTTACTTCAGGCCGCCCACTCTGCCAATGGCTGCTGCCCTCCAGGTATGTCCTTGAAGTTCTCCAGTGTGTGTTTACATCGGCCTGCAGAGCCTCTGAATGGAAAGGCTCGGAAGAACAGTGCAGCCCCCTTGGTAACTGGGACCCCCAGATACCATGACTTTGGGAGGCAGAGAAGGGAAGGGCCCAGCCTTACCACCACTGCTACCCTTCCTGTGGGTTTGGGCCAAGTGCAGGCTGTGCATGGTGGAGAGCTTTAGAGCCTGCCCTCTCCAGCAGTTCAGTTCTAGTGAGGAACAAAGGGCCCTCAGTGGCTGCCTTGCCGCCTCACTCGTTCCCCTCTGACCTGTCCATAATAAAATAGTCACTTTCAGGGAGGAGGCGGGCTCCAGTGGCTTCCACTGAGGCTCTTGGACCCTTCTCAAACTGGTAGATGCATACTTTCCATTGTGTCAGTTCCTACTATATCACTTTTCACTATCAAAAGTCAGGATGAATAGAAAATATAACAAGTTTAGGGAAAAAATGGGACCGCTCTGATTACAGAAGAGGAAAAAAATCAGAGGGGGTGGAGCAGGCATGGGAGGAAGGATGTGTTAGCAGGAAAACAGGAAAGGTTGTAACAGATTCATCCTGTGAGCTCTGGGAAAGGGAGAAGGTTACTATGTATCTCTCATCAGGATCCTGTTAGGTTTTAAAATCTGTCCTGGGCAACCTAATTGACAGATGTGACAAAGACTGGCTTTGTTTCTGTAGAAACATTGCAGATAGGTTTGGAGCCAGCATCCTCAGAGGCGGAAGTAAATACTGATTCATACGCTTCCACAGTAGACTTTAATACAAGTAACTAGTTGGTTTGAGGTTAGAATTTCCTGGGAAGGTGCTTTAAATGTAATTTCAAAAACCGTTCATTGTTTCCTGCTGAGGAATAAGCCCTCCTCTGCCCTGACTTTCAGGTGAATTAGGATATGCTCCTATTTTTCAAGTCTCTCACTCTCCCCGAGCCCAGTTCCAGTTTCCTAGTCAGATTAAGAGGGAGGTATGGAGATTTCCCGTTTGCCCCTAATCTTAACATGCCTGCCCCCCCCCCATTATTACCGTCTCCCATTATCGTGGTTCACTTACCAGTTGATGAGCACATAATCACCTGAAGTGGATGGTTCACATTAGGGTTTCTCTCTCGGTATACGGTGTATGGATATGGACACGTTGTAATGCTGTGTTCCCGTTCAGTGTCATACAGATTGTACTGTAAAAATCCCGTCCTCCGCCTCTTCCTCTTGCACCCTGCTGCCCTTGTAGCCACTGATCTTTGTACTGTAGCTCTGCCTGGACTCGGATTTCAGTGAGATGAGATCTCACAGAACGGACGGAGCCTTTTCAGACTTGTTTCTGTTGGTGATGTGTGTTTGAAGTGCTTTTCCGCCCCGTTCTGTCTGACTTCAGGGCTCTTTTCTTTGTAGCACTGAAGAAACTCCATTGTCCGTATGTATCACAGTGTGTTAGTCTGTTTACCCACCAAAGGATATCTGCCTCTCAGTTGGGGCAGTTATGAGTAAAGCTGTTCTGACATCCATTTACAGTTTTTGTTATTGTTGGGATTGTGTGTGTGTGTGTGTGTGTGTGTGTGTGTATGTATGTATGTGTGTATGTAAATTTTTAACTTCCTTAGGTTTTGTTTGTTTTTGTTCGTTTGAATGAGGCAGTTCATTAATGTAACATCGTTTGTTCTCATCTTCTTCTTGGCAGCTGTCACCTCTTCTATCCAGATCCCTCTGTCTCCAAGGTGTTAGCTTGTGGCCTCCATCTTGGTCCTTTTCTGCTATTTCCAGCTCCCAGGTGGAGCACACCCCAGGAGCCTCTACCATCCTTTCTCTTGGTCATGGAGCCAACTCTAGCCTGCCCTCCAGGTCCAGGTGCCCTTGGAAGCAACTCCCATGTCAAGCCAGTTGTTATCATAAGAATGCTCTCCATGCTTGGCCAACTTGGCCGTGCGCCCATTTGGGGACTTCTGGCCTCCTGAACTCTTTGAGAAAGGCTTCTGGTTTATCTTCTACAGTAGTGATTTGAAAATGACTGCTGGTTTATATCTTCTACATTAGTTCCAGTCGTTGTGTGGCCTCAATGCTGCCAGCTAGGGAAAAGGGCTAGGCTTTTATTGTTACTATTAAATATTTATTTTGTGTGTGTATGATGACTCTGCACATGTCTGTGGCACTCACGGAGGCCAGAGGTGGATTCAGATCTCCTGGGACTGAAGTTATGGGCAGTTAGGAGTGGCCCAGCATAGGTGCTGAAAACTGAACTCAGGTCCTTGACAGGGGAAGCAAGTGCCCTAAACCACCTTGTTGTTTGTTGTTTGTTTGTTTTGGTTTTGGTTTTTCGAGACAGGGTTTCTCTGTGTAGCTTTGGTGCCTTTCCTGGAACTCACTCTGTAGACCAGGCTGGCCTTGAACTCACAGAGATCCGCCTGGCTCTGCCTCCTGAGTGCTGGGATTGAAGGCGTGCACCACCACCGCCCGGTGCTACACCACCTTGTTTTAAGACTCCCTTAGATGTCTTCCCAGTGGCTCTGCTGGCCTACATTCCCACCGTCAGAAAATGGAGTTTCTGTCGCTCTTCCTTACAGCATTAGGCGGGCTCTGGTCTGTGAACGCTGACCATTCTAACAGATGTGTAGCTTTTTCTCACCTCTTCTTCCTTCTGCTCCTCTCTTCTCCGTCCTTTCCCCCTCCCCTGTAGTGGGGCTGAATGCAGGGACTCGTATGTGCTAGGCAAGCATCCTTATCCCAGCTGGATCCCTAGAAACTTGTTTTAATCTGCATCTTTCTGATGACACATTATCAAGAGCATCCTTTCGGGTGTGTATTTGCCGTCTGTGTATTTTGTTTTGAACTGTCCTTGTTTTCTGCATGTGCACTGGGTGAGCAGTTGTGTGCTGCACTGATTATGTGGAGTTCAGAGGATTGTTGGTCAGAGTTCGACCACGTGGGTCCCAAAAAATGGAACTAAAGTCCTGAGATCATGAAATCTGGTGGCGTGTCTTGTTGGCTGAGGTGTATCATCTTCCATGAGCTTGTATGCGAAGGTCTTTGGCCCGTTTTTAAATTGTGTTTTTTAAAAAATCCTTTTGAGGCCTTCCTTGAATGGCTTCTGCAGGTATTTTCTCCCAGTCTGTGGCTTGCCTTCTCAGTGTCTTATCCCCTGGATCCTGCCTGTTGTATGGTAGCTTTTTGCCTTGTTTTGTGGATTCCGTTGTTGTCTCCTGGAGGCCTGTTCCTTTCTAAAGTGAAACGGGAGGGAATCTGCAGTGTGGGGATGTATTGTATGAGCAAAGACTCCATTTTCAAAAATAAATAAATACAAATAAATAAGAAGGAAAAGACCCACATCAAAGGTTGTGCAAATTGCAACAAAAACGTAGCAAACATGAAAAAGGAAGACAACTCCAGTGCCCCCAAAGATCTTAAATCTGCTTATTCAAAAATACCAGAATAGGTAAAATGTAAGGTAGAATTTTGAGAATTTCTGGTAAAATTAATCTATGACTTGAAAAGAGGAGTCAGACTGGCAGATGAATTCAATCCAGGACCTACAAAGGCATCTGTGGTGGTATTGTGTACCCCGAAATATTGTGCACCCTAATAAACTTATCTGGGGTCAGAGACAGAACAGCCACAATATTAAACATAGAGGATAGGCAGTGGTAGCACTTTAATCCTAGCATTCCAGAGGCAGAAATCCATCTGTTCAAGGATACAGCCAAGCATGGTGACTCATGACTTTAATCCCAGAAAGCGAGCCTTTAATCCCAGGAGTGATGGTAGAAAACAGAAAGGTATATAAGGCATGAGGACCAGAAACTAGAAGCTTTTGGCTGGTTAAGCTTTTAGGCTTTGAGCAGCACAGTTCAGCTGAGATTCGTTCTGGATGAGGACTCAGAGGCTTCCAGTCTGAGGAAATAGGATCAGCTGAGGAACTGTCGGGGTGAGGAAGCTGTGGCTTGTTCTGCTTCTCTGATCTTCCAGCATTCACCCCAATAACTGGCCTCAGGTTTGATTTTATTAATAAGACCATTTAAGATTCCTGCTACAGGCATCATTATGAGAAAATTAGCAATGTGATTAAAAATCTAATGAAATTAAGAGAAACTCAGCAAGCAAATTGAGATATTGGAAAGTCAAATAAAAATGTTTGAAATGAGAAATTATGTTATGACCACGGAAGTACTCCATGAAAAACCTCATAAAAAATGTAAATTAAAGAAACAATAAAAAATATATAAGGCCAAAATTCTAATTCATCACAAAGCTAAACACACCATAATAGTATCAGATAGCTGTTCATCAAAGTTAAAACCACAAAAGCATAGAATTGTGTATATCAAGCCCTGAAGTATATAATTGTAATCAGTTTACTATATTCAGTGCTATTGACTTTCAAACTGATGGCAAAAATAAGAATTCTCCTAACAAGCAATAAGGCTATTCACACTACAAAATTAGCACTTCAGAAGTTATTTATTTTCAAGATATTATGCACAGAGAATTAAGAAAGACAATATTAGTCACACAAGAAAAAATTCATGAAATTATTTTCATAAGAGGAATATAAGATTTAAAAAGAGCTAGGGGGTTATCTAAAATGTTTAATACAGTAAACCAGTAAACCCCTAAAATCAAGAATAGAAAAGATGAAAACTAATATATAGCCAAAAAGTACCAAAATCAACAGTAAATAGCATATCTGCTATGTATAATCTTAGCTGTAAGTAGTTTTCACTTCTTAATATAAAAATAGAATGAGTGACTACATTAAAAAAGTGATTCAACTGTATGCTGTCTCCCTGAAACTCACCAGCCATTGGCAAAGACAGAGCCTGACAGTCAACAACAAACAAACAAACAAACAAAAACAGCTGCTGATAACAATCTGGCACTTGATTCTGGTATCTGATGATGAAAAATCAAATCAAAAGTCACCATAAGAAAATAAGAAACTATTAAATTCATGAAGACAATATTAGAATTATAAATATCTGCCCACTACCAGATTATCAATTTTATGAAAAACACTAATGGGCATGCGGTTCACATCCACCTTGATACAATAGTAGGGTATTTCTGTTGCCGGTTTTACCTTCATATAGACCATGCAAACTAAAAACAACAAAGCAAAAATAAAGCTGTGCAATGAAAAATGAACTTGTTTATAGAACATTATTATCCTATAAATATGGAATACACATCTTAAACATACCCTGGAGGAGTCTGGAAAATAGACTCTAAACCCATTATATTTTAATAAATGTAAGGGATCAAAGTAAGTTTGTTTCTTGCCCAATCCAAGTTGACTTAGACAGCAAGAGAAACCGGAATTTCACTGTTGAATGACCAGAGAGTCAGTGAAATTTTTATAATGGAATTTAATAATTCCTACAATCAAATGAAAAGTTTAAAATACTGGAAATTTAAGGATTAATTTAAAACAGTCCACAGGGAAAAAAATTGTAGCTAGATTGTTTACATAAAAAAAGGGAAAGAGAAATATTTCAGGTAAGCAACCAAAGTGTAAACCTCAAGGTCCTAGAAAAAAAGAAGAAAATCCATCCAAAGGAAATCGTTGATGGCAAATAAAGATTTGGGTACAGATTAATGACTAAGAGAATAGAATTAAGATCACCCAAAGGATAAGTTTGCTAAAAAGAAAGAACATTAGTAATATCTACAAAGGGGCCTTTGAAAAGTTCAACATCTCTTTATAACAAAAGCAGAGAAAAGTCTAGCAGTGGAAGGAAGGTACTGTAACATTGAAAGGTCATATGTGTCAAGCCTGTCGCCCACAGACTGCTGAATGGGGAACACCGAAAGCGTTGATACTAAAACGGGACAAGAATGTCCGCTCTCTCTTCTGTTACCCAATATCTCACCCAAAGCCATAGCTACAGCAGTCAAAGAAGAGGAAAAATAAAACGTGACAGATAAAGAAAAGGGAAAGGCAAACTGTGGGGATTTGTAAATGACATGATACAGAAAGCACCCTAAATACCTGGTGTGACAGTTCTCAGATCTAACGAACACCTTCAGCAAAGGAGCAGGATAAAAGAGCAGGACCTAGATGAGAAAGCACAGATACAGCCACCTAAGTATTCAAAAAACAGTCAAAACTGCACACTGTAAAAATGACAGCCTCTCCCAAGGCTGCTGGTTCCATACATACAAAAGAAAAGAACAGTGAGATTCATGGCTCTGTGAACCAAAATTATTTCAAAATGGATCAAAAACCTTATTGCTTACACCAGAAATGCAGATACAGCTGGATGTCAAAAAAATAAACAAAAAATTTTCAAATATACATATGCAAGAACATTCTTAAAAATACTCTAATAGGATCAGGAATAATCCAAAGAACTGACTAGTGAGATTCAGTGAATTTTGTAAGTTTTTGTACAGCAGCGGAAATTGGCTGCAGAGTGAATAAACAGCATACAGGCTAAAAATTTTGCCTATTATACATTCAATAGGATAGTAATATTCATAATTTTAAAAGATCCCAAAATATCAATATAAAAATCATTTAATGAATAAATATTTGTAAAGAGTTTAACAAACTCAGGCATCAGGAAAATGCAAATTCAAATAGCTTTGTTTATTTTTTAAATTTTTAATAATTTCATTGAGAATTTCATACAGTGTTTTTTGATCATATCCATTACTCCCCCACACTTTCCCCAGATACTTTCAAACATATCCATGTTTTTTTTTGTTTTATTTTTAATAGGGCACTGAGGACAGCTAGTGCTATCTAATATACACATGGATGTGGGACGGACCACTAAAGTATGGACAGCCTATCAGTGCCATATCACCAAAGAAAAATGACTCTCAACAGCCATGAGCTACCAATAGCTCCTCCATTAGGGGTGGGCCCTCACGGGTTCTCCCCCCATCCGTGCTGGAGTGTGGACTGGCTCAGTCTTGTTCAGGTCTTATACATGTGACTAGGGCTGCTCTGCGTTCAAGAGGCAAGAGCAGGTTCATGTCCAGAAGACAGCACAGTTCAGAGCACTCTGCCCCGTCCTCCAGCTTCCGAGTTCAGGAGCAAGACAAGGCTTTCCACTCTGTCCACACCTGTTCAGTGTGGTATTTGAGGTCTCAGCTAGAGCAAAAAGACGATGCAAGGAGAGGTAAGCTTCCTTTTTCTGCTGTGAATCGGCATCCAATGACTTAGTCTCAACAAAGCCCTGTCTCCTTTGCCCCGGGAACAAATGCAGGGTGGTCTTTGGCCTTCTGGTGGAGAGAAGGAACATCCCTTTCCTGTTACTGTCATTGTTATTTATGCTTTGTTTCCTTTTGTCGGGCCTCCTTTCATTCTGCTGTTTAGTGTGTGACCAGAGGATGCCTCTGCAGAATGTGACTTGCTTGACTTATATGGAATAAATAAGAATTAAAGCCGGGCAGTGGTGGTGCATGCCTTTAATTCCAGCCCTCAAGAGGCCGAGGCAGGTGGATCTCTGTGTGTTAGAGGCCAGCCTGGTCTACAGAGTGAGTTCCAGGACAGCCAAGGCTATGCAGAGAAACCCTGTCTTGAAAAAACCAGAGAGAGAGAGAGAGAGAGAGAGAGAGAGAGAGAGAGAGAGAGAAAGAGAGAGAGAGAGAGAGAGAGAGAGAGAGAGAGGTTGCTTAATTTTACTTTTGACTACTTATAGGTAAGTTCATGAAAGACAAGCATGGTGACATGCTCCTGTGGGCCCAACTACTTAGGAATCTGAGATAGTAGGATCACTTGAGCCCAGGAGTTCAAGTCTAGCCTGGGCAATGTTGCAAAACCCTGTCTCAAACCAAAAAAGAAAACAAAACAAGTCTTCTCCATTGGTTCCTGTAGGACTCTGTAGAGTGTATGTACATATCGGGAGACCACGTGATAGATGGATAAAACCCCAGCATCAGACCATCTGGGTGTAACCCTGTTACCAGTGGAATCCACCACTTAACTCCTGCATACATCCTTGCCTGCTGCGTCAATTCCAGCTCTGTTGAATGACGAAGCAGAGGCTGAGGGGCTAGGGCTAGGGCAGCTTTCGCTGTTACAGTACCCCAGGATAGACGTCAATAAGAACTGGCAGCCCTTCTGGGTTTCTGAGCAAGCGGGACAGAACAGAAAGTCCAGACGTGAAGTAGTCTGTCTTGTTTTGCTCATATCTCAATGGAAGCAGTGTCATCTCTCACTTGAGACAGGACATCCTGCCTCAGAGCAGAGAAGTACTAGAGAACCATCTTCATAGCAGATCCCAGAGCTTCTGGGGCATTTCCCACCCAAACCCTGTTTCTGTGGCTTACGCAGGCATCCAGAGAGTTTGCTATTTTTTGTTCACTGGGACTAGTTAAGCTAACGACATCAATGTGGTGGATCAGTGTGGTGGCCTGTGGAGTCTGCATGATCATGGTCCCTCTAGAGTCTAGACCATATTATGACAACGAAGTTGTGTAGCTCTGGTGTGGCAGTGAATGATAGGTCCTGCTGTTTCTGTCATGTGGTAGCACACTGCATCTCATTGTCTCTACCTATGCTGTTAGAAAGGACATTTACCAGGTCATGAGCCATATACTTGCTATCAGGGATCATCCTAAGTCACTATCCAAAAATATCGCCATCTAGGGTTGCCTATGGAATTAGTAGAACCACCTGGTTAGATTGGGGCAACCAGTAGTCATGTTTCAAGATTTTGGGGGGCTCTGGCCCAGGTAAGCAGACAGTTTAAGTGGGAATATGACAGGAGACAACACTTCTGATTGATCAGCCTTTTGATAGTGATACTGATTTCTGAACTCACTTTGTTACTTTCTTAGTGAGAATAGAGTGGTCAGTCCTAAGGGTTGTAAGTCAGGAACCAAATGGGCAGTCGCTGCTGACAGACTCTAAGGGTAGGCAGCTCTTATTCTTCTCTGGATGCTTGCCAGAGGTTTCTACAAGGCTTTCTCCTGTAGTAGCTTTTTTGACAAGACAAGGATCCATTATTGGGGCATTGGCTAGTTACTCTTATATATGTTATTAATGAAATTTCAGGACTAGGGAAATAGACACAAGATAAATCTGTGATTACGTTGGACCCACTGAGATTCTAGGACCAATGTTATCTCTTACACTATCTTTAGGAGCCCCATTCTGACAAGTAAAGTACATTTTGGATCCCCAGAGATTAGTGTCAGTCAGTTCAGAGGTGGTGTCCAATAACTTTTGGAAGGGTTTTGTATTTCCCTTTCTACAGTCTGCAGTGGATATACACCCCGAGGTGGTGGCAGATTACTCTTGGGAAAGGCCTTGAAGAAAGATCAATATGTTTGTGGCCTTTAAAAAAAAATACATACACACACACACACACACACACACACACACACACACATTGAGGTTTTGGCTGCATGTATATCTGTGTGAGGATGCCAGATCCCCTAGAACTGGAGTTACAGACAGTTGTGAGCTGCCACATGGGTGCTGGGAATTGAACCCAGGTCCCTTGGAAGAGTAATCAGTGTTCTTAACCACTGAGCCATCTCTCCAGCCCTGCTTGTGACCTTTTAATGGGTCATGATAATCTAATATTGAATGTGTTCTTGGTTTGTCTTAAACTTCTTTGTGAGCTCAGTTGGGTTGTGTAATAATAAGGAGCAGTGGGAACATGATGGGGAATTGGCATATCCTGGAAAACAACTTGAAAGGGTCACATGGAGCGTGGGGATTTGAAGACATTGGAGGAGTTCAGGTAGCTTCATTGAGCTGCGAAGTTAAATTGAGTGGAGTTGGAGGCCATCTTTCTGAGCCTCACTCATGTTGCCCAAATGCTTGCATTCATCATCCAAAATCTGCTCTCCAACAAGTGCCCTATGTTAGCATCTAAGACTACAAGGCTGCTTCTTTAATTGTTCTCCACCAGTTACCTTTAAATTCTTAGTGCTATCTGCTGGCAGCTATAAGAAACTAAAGACTATAAAGCAGCCACATTCAACTAGTTATTTGCTTTGTGCACACCTTCAAGGACAGCTGGAAGTAACCAGCCCGTTACCACCTCATCAGCCACTTGTGTTTCCAGTACTCTGTCATCTCTCTCTGCGCCCGCCCTGTGATGCCTTGCATGTCACTGTGCCTTCTCCCTCCCTACAAGGGCTATCACTTACTAATATGTGTCCCATTTTTATATCTTTTTCCCCTTTTGCTAAAGATAGATGTTTTTATCACTCAGTATATCTGGATTACAGTTTCCTCTCTCTACCCCTTCCTGTTCCTCCTCACCTCCTCTCCCATCCAGATCTACTCCCTTTCTGTCTCCCATTAGAAAAAAAGAACAAGCTTCTAAGAGATAACAGCCAAACATGACAAAATAAAATATAATAAGATAGAACAAAAACCATCACATTGAAATTGGACAAGGCAAATCAACAATGGGGACAGAGCTCCAAGAGAATGTGCTAGAATCAGAGACCCGCTTGCTCCCACACTCAGGAGTCCCATAAAAGTACTAAACTGAAAACTATTATATATATATATTATATTATATATTATATATATTATATATATTATATATATATACATATACATACACACACACACACACACACACACACACACACACACACACACACACACAGAGGACCCAGTGCAGATCCATGTCAACCCTGTGCATGCTGCTTCAGGCTCTGTGAGCTCATATGAACTTTGCCCAGTTCGTCTGATGTCCTCCACCCCCTCTGGTTCCCATACTCTTCCTGCCTACTCTTCCCCAGGGTTCCCTGAGCTCTGAGGGAAGGGATTTGGTGGAGACATCCTATTTAGAGCTGTGTATTCCAAGGTTCTCTCTCTGCGTGTCTGGCTGTGGTTCTTTGTATTTGTTTCTATCTGCTACAAGAGGAAGCCTCTCTGTAATGGCTGAACACAGCACTGATCTATGAATGTAGCAGAATATCATTAGGAGTTGTTTTATCACTATACACACACACACACACACACACACAATTTTTTGACCAGTAGTATTTGGTTTTACCCTAGGTCTCTGAGCTATCTGGTCTCTGTTTCTTGGTCACCCAAACAGTGTTGGGTATAGGTTCCATCTCATGGAGTGGGCCTTGAGTCAGATCAGACATTGGTTGGTTACTCCCACAAGCTTTGTGCCACCATTGCCCTAGCATATCCTGTAGGCAGGAAGATTGTAGATCAAAGGGTTTGTGGCTGGCTTGGTGTTTACACTTCTCTTTTGGTAGCTGCAGAGTATTTCCCATACCAAAGACACTAGAACATGGGGGTTGAAGGTTCTGTGTAGGCGCCAGCTTGATCTCTCCGTGTACAATAAGTTGTGTGGGTGTTGTCTTCAGCAGTGGGCCTTGCTGTCAGTTTGTGGAGAGCGACTGATTGTCTTGGCAACAGCCTGGGTTGTTTGAGGATTCCCATGGGACCCATTGGCCAACAACTCAATTGACTAACCCAGTACAAAAACTAGAAGCTTCATTTGGTAACAAGAGATGGCCAACTGGGACTCTTATTTCCCTCATTATCTGGAGACTTTATTAGGATCGCCTTCATGTATTTTAGGAACTTTCTACTGCATTAGTTTTCCATTCCACCTCTCAATGCCATCTCCCCTCTACCTGACCCTTCCGTTCCCATCTGCTGTACTCCACCCCCAGTTCACCTATAAAATGTGTTTCATTTCCCTCTCAGAGAGATCCATGTATCTTCCAGTCCCTCCTCTATACCTAACCTCTCTGTGTCTATACATTGTAGATTGGTAATCATTTATTTAATGGCTAGTAGCCACATATAAGTGAATACATGCCATATTTATCTTTTGGAGTCTGGGTTACCTTATGGTGGATGATTCTTTCCTAATTCCATTCATTTGCCTGCAAATTTCATGTCATTTTTACAACTGAGTAACACTCCATTGTGTGAATGTACCACACTTTCTTTATCCATTCTTTCGTTGAGGGATATTTAGGTTGTTTCTAGTTTCTGGCTATTATGAATAGAGCGGTGTTGAACATGGTTGAGCATGTGTGTCTTTGGTATGATTGAGCATCCTTTGGGTATATGCCCAGGAGGTATATAGCTGGATCTTGAGGTAGATTGATTCCTGTCTTTCTAAGGAACCACAGTATTGATTTCCATAGTGGCTGTACGAGTGTGCACTCCCACAAGCGATAGAGAAGTGTTCCTTTGCTCCACATCCTCACCAGCATGAGCTGTCACTTGTGTTATTGAACGTAGCCATTCTGACAGTTGTGAGATGGAATCTCAAAGTACTTTTGATTTGCATTTTCCTGATGTCTAAGGATGTTGAACATTTCATTAAATGTTTCTCAGCCATTTGAGTTTCCTCTCTTTAAAATTCTCTGTTTAGATCTGTACCCCATTTTTAAATTGGATTATTTGTTTTTTTTGATATCTAGTTTCTTGAGTTCTTTATATAGTTTGGATATTGGTCCTCTTTTGGATATGGAGTTGGAAAAAAAAAACAACCCTTCCCATTCTGTAGGCTGCCATTTTGTCCAAATGATCGTGTCCTGTCCCATACAGAAGCTTCTCAGTTTCATGAACTCCCTTTATTGTTGTTGATCTTAGTGTCTGTGTTACTGATGTTCTGTTCAGTCAGTCCTCTTCTGTACCAGTGCAGTCAAGACTATTCTCCACTTTCTCTTTATTAGGTTCAGTGTTTCTGGTTTTATATGCACTTTTTGATCCATTTGCAGTTGAATTATGTACATGGTGATAAGTATGGATATATTTGCATTCTTCTACATGCAGACATCCAGTTATACCAGCACCATTTGTTGAAGATGCTGTCTTGTTTTTTCCAGTGTGTATTTCTGGCATTTTTATCAAGATCAGGTGTCCATAGGTGTGTGGATTTAGGTCTGTGTCTTCAGTTCTGTTCCATTGATCAACATGTCTATTTTTTTGCCAATATCATGCTGTTTTTTATTACTGTGTCTTTGTAGTACAGCTTGAGATCAGTGATTTCAAGAAGAACCTCCAGTTTTTTTTTTTTTTTTTTTTATTATACAGGATTGTTTTAACTATCCTGTTTTTGTTTGTTTGTTTTTTTCCATATGAAGTTGAGGATTGTTCTTTCAAGATCTGTGAAGAATTGTGTTGGAATTTTGATGGAGATTGTGTTGAATCTGTAGATTGCTTTTAGTAAATTGGCCATTTTTTAGTATGTCAATTCTACCCATCCATGAGCATGGGAGATCTTTCTATCTTCTCATATCTTCTTCAAATTTCTTCTTCAAAGACTTGAAGTTCTTGTTTTACAAGTCTTTTACTTGCTTGGATAGAGTTACGCTAAGATATTTTATATTTTTTAGACTATTGTGAAGGGTGTTGTTTCCCTGATTTCTTTTGTAGTCTGTCATTTGCATATAGGAGAACTACTGATTTTTTTTTTAAGTTAATCTTGTATCCCGCCACTTCACTAACAGTGTTTATTAGCTGTAGGAGTCCCCTGGTGGAATTTTGTTGTTGTTGTTTTGTTTTGTTTTGAGACAGGGTTTCTCTGTATAGCTATGGAGTCTGTCCCAGAACTCACTCTGTAGACCAGGCTGGCCTCGAACTCACAGAGATCCACCTGCCTCTGCCTCCCGAGTGCTGGGATTAAAGGCATGCGCCATCACTGCCCGGCCCCCGGTGGAATTTTTAGGGTCACTTATATATACTATCATATCATCTGCAAATAAAGATGCATTGATTTCTTTCTTTCCAATTTGTATGCCCTTGATCTCCTTCAGTTGTCTTATTGCTCTAGCTGAGGCGTCAAGTGCTGTATTGAATAGATATAGAGAGAGTGGACAACCTTGTACTATTCCTGACTTTCATGGAATTGCTTTGAGCTTCTTTCTATCCATTTAATTTGTTGTTGGTTATAACAGCTTGCTGTAGATTGCCTTTATTATGTTTTGGTATGTCCCTTGTATCCCTAATCTCCCCAAGGACTTTTATCATGAAGCATGGTTGGATTTTGTCAAAGATCTTTTCTTTTCTGCTTCTAATGATATGATCATATGCAATTTTTTGTTGTTTTTTTTTTTCTTTCAATTTGTTTATATGTTGGATTGCATTTACTGTTTTTTGTATGTTGAACCATCCCTTCATCTCTGGGGTGTGTGTGTGTGTGTAACATACAGTTGCCCTCAAAGGCTAGATGAGGGCATCGGATACTCTGAAGCTAGAGATACAGGAAGCTGTGAGCCCCCTGATATTTGTTCTGGGAACTCTGGTCCTCCGAAAAGCAAAGCTGGTATTGAGAACAGCCAGCTCTCAACTGCTGAGCCATTTCTGCAGCCTCATAATGCTAGTTTTCAGTTGGTTTGCTAATGGTGTTTTTTCTTGTTGTTTAAGGTTCCATGATGGAGTTTGAACATGACCTCAGGAGGTTTCGTACTTTGGATTAGTTAATTGTATTTACCCTCTGCTGAGGACTTTGAAACTTCAGACTCAGTTTCTGTGACCTTCAAGACAGTGAGTGCAGAGAGATTGTACCATGGACTGCAAGGAGAGCTGCCCAAGTGTCAGCATCCCCAGCTCCGATGAGCACAGAGAGAAGAAGAAGAGGTTCACGGTAAGTGTGTCGCAGGAAGCTTACGAGAGTGAGCACAGCGAGTGTTTCCACTTCCGCCCACGCTCTTTCCTACCCAGAAACCTGCCTCCTCTGCTCTGCACGTGTCCAGGTCTTACTTTTAATGAGCTGTCCTCACAAAGCCCTCTTTGGCTGCTGTAACAGTAACTGTCCTTCAGTGCAGATTTTGCCTGTTCTCCAGTCCCTTTGGAGAGTTTTATGAAACGTCCTCCTGTCAGATGCATGTCTGTACACGCGTCTGCGCACTGTTAGCTTTGTACACACGTCAAGTGCTGTAGACTCCCGAAGTCCTTGAGCCCGTGTTAAGGACTACTGTCTTGACATTTCCATAGTGTCTTATGACATTTGGTTTCTTTCCACCACATTTTAAAAATGTTTCCCTGTTTTTCTTCTTTTTCCACCTTAAAGGTAAAGACGTTTCTGATTTTGTTTTTTTGTGCCACAGTATTGGCTGTGGGCTTTATAAACAGTAGTACAAGTATGTGTTAGCAGTGCTATTAGTGACTGTTACTGGAAAGTAAACACTTTAATATATTTGTTTACCTATGTGTGTGTGTGTTCATGTAGTATATGTGCACATACATACTGCGTGGACGACAGAAGTAGTCAGGTGTCCTTCTCGGTCACTCTATGCCTATATATGAGGCAAGGACTCTCCGCGAACCTGGGGCTTGTGTTTTCTTGCTTACTAAAAGCAAACCTCCCATCTCTGCCTTCCTTCAGAATTTGGATTACAGGTGTGTGCAGAACACACAGCCTGTTACATAGTTTGGGATCCAAACTTTGTTTTTATGATTGCACAGGTAGTCTTTTTAAAATGGTTTTTCATTCTCTTTGTGTGTGTGTATGTGTATATATATCTGTATAGATATGGAAATGTATATAGATAGATATAGATATTTTGCCTGCATGTATGTCTGTGTACTGACTGTGTTTAGTGTCCTCAGAGACCAGAAAAGGATCCCCTAGAACTAGAGTTACAGATGGTTATGATCTATCATGTGGATACTAGGAACCAAATCTGGGTCCTCTAAGATTGTCCCCATGCTGAGCCATCTCTCCATCCCTACAGCAGGTCATCTTGACCTCCTGGCCTCCCCCAGCTGAGAACAGGCATGTTCTGTTAGTATAGAGAGACACACTATTGTGTTTAGTCCCAGTACTCCAGGCAGCATGTGTAGAGACTTCCTGCCCTTCTCCTGAATGTTCTCTGATCTGGTCTTCCCTGAAAGTCCCCAGCTGCTGTGTAGTATGAAGAAATTTGTTTGACTTTAGCTCTGTTTAGCACTTCATTTCACCCAGGTAGAAATGCCCAGGCTGTCTTAGTCTGTCATCTTGCTTGAGCACACAGTCTTACCGGGATCTACATTTTGGTTTACAGGAGGAAGGATGTCCACTTTCAGAGTTGTTGTTGAATAAATGTCTCTCTGGTGTCCTTCTTGTCATCCCTGTGTATCTGTGATGTTCCAGCTGTTGACTGTCCATTCTATAAAATACCATGGCTGATGTGGTATGGCCTGGACTTCTAACCAGTATTTTAGCTGGCCTCTGCCATTGCTGGCTGATGAGAATACCTTCTGTTGGTATGCTCATCAGAACCCTTTTAGACCACCACTAATCTGTAATGAGTCGGTCACTGGATCCATGCCAGTTGAGCCCCATGACAAGTGACTTTCAGCTCAAATCCACGTTCACATGGGAGTTCAGAAGAGCTGAAATGTTAAGCTAAATACTCTGACTACTGTATTCTGCCTTATTAATTTGCAGAGGTAATTCCAAATGGTAGCTCTCTCTCAGGGTCCTAGATATAGAACAAGAAAGAGTTCACTGGCCCTGTTCTCCCTTCCTAAACAAACACACCTCCCTGCGTTGATACAGAGAGAGAGGTTGGAGTATGTATCTGGCTAGATATATATATATCTAGCATCTAGATTGCACAGTGTGTGTATCTGTGAGTGTGTGTGAGAATGTGTTTTAACAACAGTGTCTTAAACAATACATGCCTGTTAATACATTCATATAAGCGTGCTTTTAGCAATGCCACCTTGAAGGTCAGCAAGGACTATTGTATCTTGGATAAAATATGGAGTGTATGCAATGTATCCCTTCCTTTGCTTCCTGTTCTGTCCTTCAGGAACTATGCCTCCCATCAAGTTTGCAGACGTCCCTACAGTGTGCACAGTGGATTAAGTTAGGTATCCTTTACTCTTTCCTGGAGAGATACTTCCACACATTCTGTGAAAGGGTCAGGGGACCTCTACCAGGACCCTCGCCCTGGTATTCCCGTGCTGTGCCCTGGTTTCTCAGAGCCCCTGTGAAAGTCATCTTGTTCATTTACTTCCTTCAGCTGCCCGAGTGTTTCCGGATTGGGCTTTGTGTGTATTTAACCATTTACAATACAAAACAGCACCTCACCCTTCACCCTACCCTTTCCTTTTCTGTCCTACTTAACTCACTTAATATTGAAGTAGCAAGGTCACTTAAGGAAGACTTCCCCCAGTATTGTTCACCAGTCCCTAAAATAGAGACAGTGTAGGTTTAATAAGAATTTCCTGGCTGGAGAGATGGCGCAGAGGTTAAGAGCGCGGGTCCATCTTCCAGAGGATCTGGGCTCAACGCCCAGCATCAGCATAGTGGCTCACACCATCAGCTCCAGTTCCGGAAGATCCAGTGCCCTTTCATGGCCACTGAGGGCGCTGCACATGGTGCCCAGATATGTATGCAGGCGCTCTTACACTTAAAATGTAAAACTCTAAGAATCTTAGTATTTTTTTTTTAATTTGAAATTTTCTTTAGGTTTTGCCCATTCATTTTGTTGTTGTTGTTAAAACGTGTGTGTGTGTGTGTGTGTGTGTGTGTGTGTGTGTGTGTGTGTGTGTAGTTTGCTCCAAAGACTCTCTGTCCTGGATTTGGCTGTAGTTGGGTGGCCAAGGCCAAGGGAGCCCACCTCCCTTTTCTTTATCTTCACCAGGAAATCAGTACAAGGACTTCAGAGGCCCATTGTCACATAGACCTGGCGTTGTCCTTTGTATCAGTTTGTGTGTGTCCTAAACAGGAGACTTGACCGTCTAGGTTAGTCACCTTGCTGGTTCCTGACCAGTCTCCTTATTTCTGACACAATCTCAGTAGTTTTACATAGTGAATAAAGGGCTATCTGTGCTTATGCTCTGAAAATAATAAAATTTCATGACATCTAAGGTGTATTTGACAATGTGAGCTGACAGTTGATGTGTACCACCCCTCTGACTTCTCAGCATCTGCAGCTCAAGAGATCTAAGCATTTCTGTCCTTCATCTGAGTAGCGCATCCCTTGCCAGGTGACAGAGGCCAGTGGCTGTGCCTTGCCTCCAGCCAACTTCATTGCTTCTCTCATAGAAAGATAGAGCTTTATTATGGCTTTATGTCCAAGAGCCATTTATACAGTATATCACAAAGTACCAGAACCATGTCTTGCTCACAGTATTATCGTGAACTTGTAGATGTGAATTACCTACCTTTTATGGGATAAGATAATTTTTACATATTTGTGTGGTTGTCTGAGATGAACCTGCTTTTCTCTGACACTAAGAGGAGACCGTGGACATGGGTATAGTAAATCCTCTTAAGTAAGACCTATCTAGTTATCACTATAAAAATTGGATTTATACCCCAAGCTCTTCCTCAGACACTCTGTCTTCATATACCTCAGTTATTGTTATTCTCTTGTTAGAAATGACAGCATCTTTGGGTTCTCAAACTTTCCTCATAATTCATTATAGAATGTGGAGTTGTATTCTGAGGCTATCTTTGGGCTGAATGATGAAAGTTAATTCTCTACCTGCTGCTGGTTTAATGCCAGATCTGATACTAGCAGGAAGGAAATGATACAGATTTTAGTCAAAGTTTTACGGTGTTTTAATTAAGTGAATCAACTTTTTTGACTGACATTTTCTCACATCTAGTAGGGATTATAATTCTGCTTACTTCAAAGGATTGTGGCTTCTGATTAAATAAGGCTGTATATGAAGATATTAGATACATTTGTAAGATGGCATTAGAAAGATGTGAGGATACAATTTTTATATGAAAAATGCTGTGTAGAAGATGATCTGGGAAGAAAATAAATATTAGATGAGTGTTTACTGTGGGCCAGGCATCAATTTTGAAAGTACTTTATAATTTGAAGGCCCTAGGAAACTGATAAGTAATAAAATGGCTTCAGTTAAGTCTATAATTTTTTATTGACTTGGAAAAGAAAATATGAGGCAAGAATGGCAAAGAATTAGAAATCAGTAGCTCTGATCGTGAGTACACACACACGCGCGCGCGCACACATACATATACATATACATACATACATATATATATATATATATATATATATATATATATATATATATATATCCATGGTTATTCTCTGAAACTAACAAAAATTTTATGCCAGTTCAGTGCGCTATTTTACTGGGGCTGTAAAGTCGAATCCCTTCCATGAAAAAAATCGATGAAGCCAGCTGGAGCCACAAATGGCATTGGTCACATGGCAAGGGATGTGCTACTCAGATGGAGGGCAATAGTACGTAGTCTTTCCTTGAGTTATGTATGATGAGCTCATCAGGATGAATTATAGTTTGCATTATTTTGTGTGTATGTTTTTTCAAAGCTTGTTACAAAGAAGGTATTTACATAAAATTTAAAATGCAAGTGTTAAATTATCCAAAAGCAAAGAATAGTTAACACTGCTTAAAAAAAAAAAAAAAATTGACCAGATGAAATACGTGCTTCACTTGGCATGCTTTTTTATCCTGGAGAATCATGTAAACAGTTACCAGTTTCATGAATATTAAGACATTTAATTTATGTGTATTTAAACAGCTAATTGTTTCTTTACAGTAAAGATTTGTTAAAGTATATCTTTTTTTTTATTTCCACAGGTTTATAAGGTTCTGGTCTCTGTGGGCAGAAGCGAGTGGTTTGTCTTCAGGAGATATGCAGAGTTTGACAAACTTTACAATACCGTAAGAGACTACAGCATTTCTTCCTTTCTTTCTTTTTGTTTTTGTTTTTCAAAACAGTTTTCTTTATATAACAGTTCTGGCTGTCTTGGAACTTGCTTTGGTAGACCAAGTTGGCCTCAAACTCAGAGATCCACCTGCCTCTGCCTCCCGAGTGCCATCCTGGGATTAAATGAGTGGATCACCACCAACTGAGCTGCAACATCATTCCTATTTAAAGCTAAACACTTGATAAAAATCCCATGAGGGGAGTCATTTATTTGAATGAGTAAATCAATACATGTGACCAAGAAGAACAGGGTTCTTCAAAAGCGTTTTAACTCAGTCTTTCTGTGAAATGTGGGAAGACCGTTCCCCATGAACAGTGAGAGACAATGAGGAGCTCGAGGACATTTCAGAGATCCTTGTGCCAAATAATAACAGGATTCATCAAGGCACTTCTGGTTCAGATCTTCAGCTCTCAGCCCCAGATCTCAGTGTCAGCCGCACAGTCCTCTTCTGAGACATTCTTAGAAGTCGTCAGTTCTGGGTTCCAAGCACTAACACAGTTGAAATGAGTGTTGCTTTTTCAACTGTCGACTGGAGTTTGAAATCTGAGAGACCAGTAGCTGTCTAAGTAACTGAAGCCATTTCTGTTCATAATCCAGCTATTAAATAGTTCACAATCTAGCACCTCCTGTTGCTGATAGATTTTAATGTATGCAGTGAGGTACTAAGGTCATAGAAAGGCATCAGGCCAGATTCTGCCAGGCGCTGGCTGACTGGTGGAAGATGCTGTCTTAAAAGTCTTAAGATGCCTAGACCACACCTTTCAAGTCTGTCACCGCAGAAGCCTGGATTGGAGCAGCTCTGAGTCCCAAGCTTTGCTTTAGCTATGGTAAACAAACAAGTAAACAAAAACAAGTGTGCCCCCGACCCCAAGTGTAAGCTCTTAGTTCTTTCATGCCATGAAAGATATTGATCTTGGGCTGGAGAGCTGGCTCAGCAGTTAAGAGCACTGGCTGCTCTTCCAGAGGTCCTGAGTTCAATTCTCAGCAACCACATGGTGGCTCACAACTATCCCTAATTAGATGTGGTGCCCTCTTCTGGCCTGCAGGGATACACGCAGGCAGAACACTGTATATGTAATAAATAAATGGATGGATGGATGGATGGATGGATGGATGGATAAATATATCTTTAAAAAAAGAAAAAAATAAAAAAGAAAGAAAGATACTGACTATCCCTAATTACATATGGTGCCCTCTTGCGGCCGGCAGGGATACATGCAGGCAGAACACTGTATACATAATGAATGAATGAATGAATGAATGAATGAATAAATCTTAAAGAAAGAAAGAAAGATACTGATCTCCCGGTACGTACAATGAGTATGTAGGTTACTAGGCATCTCTAGAAAAGTCTGTGTGTATTTAGAAAGGTAATCTTTCATTTCTTAACCCTATATCCTGATTTTAGCATGAAAATCTTGGGGTCTTCATGGGGTGGCTCACAAACACCTGGAACTTCCAGTACTAGGATTTTCAGTGTTCCCTCTGGCCTCCAGGAGCACCTGCACACACACGCACACACACACACACACACAATTTGAGAAAATTCATAAATCTGTAGATTGTCATTTGTTAGATTTTTCAAAAATATATTAAGGAAGTTAAAGCTGTCTTGGCTAAGATGCCAACTGTTTCCCAAGTGGATTGGGATGAATCATGGTGTTTCTGGGTTTTGTTTTGCTTTTCTAAGTTATTAATGTTAGACTTCTGACTCAAATTATTTAGCATTTCACTGTATATGTCCTAGATAATACTCAAATTATACAGTCATTGAAATTGAACTTACAAAAGACAGTGTTCTAATTTGAAGTAACAGATACTTGTCCTGGTGTAAATTATTACATAATCTAGAAAATCTGGATAATAGGGAACTTAAAGTGGACCCATTTTAAACTGTTGCCTGTAATGTTGCTACTCAGGCCTGATGTCTACTGTTCTCCTCTTTTTCATTAAAGCTTATGTAACTGAATTTCCTATACATTGTGTTTTCCTGCTTAACTAAGGATTTCGAGGTGGTGACCAAGTTCAATTACAATTGAAGGGAAAATAGCAGCCAGTGACAGTGGGATTGGCCTTGGAATTTTTCTAGTAGTTTTTAAAAACTATTTGTTTGGGAGCTGGGTGAGAATTGTCCTGTTGCTTCTCTTCACAGCCTTGGACACCCGTCTCTCCACATTTCTCTCTTTTGAGACAGGGTTTCTCTGTGTAGCTTTGGTGCCTGTCCTGGATCTTGCTCTGTAGACCAGGCTGGCCTCGAACTCACAGAGATCCTCCAGCCTCTGCCTCCCGGGTGCTGGGATTAAAGGCGTGCGCCACCACCACCCGGCAACTTTGCCTTTCTTAGAAATGTCTTCTCTATGAATGTTTTATATTCTGCTTCTTGTCAGCACAAAAACAATCAGTTGTATTATTTAAAACTACAGGAGCCAGGCTGAACCTCCATTCCCTGAGTTAGAAAACACAAATTCCTTTCCTTTGTTTAGATTTAAAAATAAGACAAAAAGTAAAAACTTCAATTTGTGAATATTTTTATTGTCAGCTTAAATATGTTTTTATGGAATGTGGTTTGTATTTTTAACTTTGGTTAATACAAATTATCTAATAGGCAGTACTAATTGTATTAGTATAAAAAAGAAAATAATTAAATATTGCCAGGTGTGGTGGCACATGCCTTTGATCCCTGCAGTCAGGAAACAGAGGCAGGCAGATCACTGAGTTTGAGGCTAACCTGGTCTACAGAGTGATTTCCAGGACAACCAGGGCTACACAAAGAAACCTTGCCTCAAAAAACTAAAAACAACAACAGAAAGAAAATAATAAAATACTATCACCATCTTCAGTTGCTGCTTACAAGGCAGTGTGTTTCATGTTATGAACCAGCCCGTTGTAATTTCTGCACAAACCTGACATGCCATTTAATTTGTAAATATTTTAATATAATTTTATCTAAAAGATAAAAAGTGCTAAAGACACAGTATCACCATCATATCTAAAGATAAGGACAGTAGTTCCTTGGTACCGAATGTCCTGACTGTTTATGTGACCAGCTGATCAGTTTGCCAAGTGTTTTGCGGTTGGTTTGTTGTGGGAGTACTGTTTGTTTATCGCCCTTTAGTCTGGGATTTGCTGCCTGTACCATGCAGGGGTGAGTGCATTCCTTTATCCTTTGTTTTTCCTGCCGGTCACTAGTTAGATCTGTACTTTGTACAGGTGTGGATTTTCTATTGCAAGCTCACTACTTGACATCCCTTGTTTAATTCCTTTCTGTATGCATAAGTGCTCAGGATAGACAGCAAGTGATTCTTCAAAGTCGGTTTTCCCTCAAGGAAATCTGAGAAACAAATGTATTAGATACTAATAAAGAGAAAGCTAGAGTTGAGAGTAGAGAAAGCAAAAGAAATTCACTTTCTCTGAAAAGGGTTAAGAATCTGTGGCTGTAAACCACAAAGAGCATATTTCCTGAGGTAAAGGATGAGAAGTACCTGCAGAACCTAGACGCCATTTTCCAGCCTAAGTGCTCAATGAATTTATCTTCTTCAACTGCACAAGATGCTCAGGTAGCCTATCCCCATTTTACAGACAGGAACAAAACAAACAAACCCTGGCACAGAGATGTGAAGTAACCTGTCCACGTTACATACATACTAAACAATTTCGTGGAACAAAACAGGATGGCTAGTCAGTCTGGCATTTTATTCATATATATTAGTATGGTATGTTGTATCATCGTTCTTAAAATATGTCTTATGAATTTTCCTTAAGATCATGTTGTGTTGTGCAGACATAAATAGATTTGGAAAGTAGCTTATGAAATGCTGTTTTTTAAAATTCAGTTGAAGAAACAGTTTCCTGCTATGGCTCTGAAGATCCCTGCCAAGAGAATATTCGGTGATAATTTTGACCCAGGTAAGCACAAGCTTCACTGTCTAACTGCTGAGTTCTGATTGAAGTTTGAAGACATAGGTCGTGTGTTCTTTGAAGAATATGATTGCTCAGAACTTGTTAGGTTTTTTGAGGCAGAATGTGGGAGGTAGAAGGCTGGGAGGAGACACTGCCAGACACTGCCATGAGAAGCAACATGTAAAGACACCGGTAAGCCACAAGCCATGTGGCAAAGTATAGACTAACAGAAATGGGTTAATTTAAGATAGAAGAAGTAGATAACAAGAAGCCTGCCACGGCCATACAGTTTGTAAGTAATATAAATCTCTGTGTGCTTTCTTGGTTGGGTCTGAGAGACTGTGGGACTGGCGGGTGAGAGAGATTTGTCCTGACTCTGGGCCAGGTAGGAAAACTCTAACTACAGCAGAATCTTTCTACGTAGCCCAGGCTGGCCTCCAAAGAGTGGTTCCTCTGCCTCAGCCTCAGGCATGTATTGCTACTGCACCTGTTTTGCCCAGGAGGCCTATGATGTACAATCTGCTTCACTGTTAAGAAGACGTTCATACAATGTGCTAAGGACCGATAGCCAATAAGAGGCAGTGTTTACTGTCGAGATACTTAACTCCTAGAAACATAGGAGTTGTTTGCATTAGCTGCTGTCTGGCCTCTGGTGGCGAAGCTGTAGTTTTCCTGAAGCTTCTCCAAAGCCCTTGTCCAAGTTCAGGTTACGTGTGTGGATTTTAAGTATTTAAGCATTTATTCCTGCTTCGACACCGAATGCCAATTAAGAGATAGCACTTTGTGCTTGCACGTCCTCCCGTAAATGTTTCATGATAATCCCGTCAGCCCACAGAAATGCTAGTGTGCGTCTCTCTTCCAGATTTTATTAAACAGAGAAGAGCGGGACTGAATGAGTTCATTCAGAACTTGGTCAGGTATCCAGAGCTTTACAACCAGTAAGTACTTTCCTTTTCTTCTAAAGGGACAGTGAAACCAAACTCAGAGTCTCGATTGAAGCTCAGGATGAGTTTATACTTTGGGTGACATGTTGTTGCTGTGTGTGCTCCCCAGAACGCTTTCTCTTCTTATACGTCATCCACACTCCCTTCTATACTTCTTCCTCCTTCTGCACGTGTATAACGTCTTAGCTGAGTTTCTGTTGCTGTGCTAGAGCACTGTGACCAGAAACAAGATGAAGAGGAAAGGGTTTATTTCAGCTCACAACTCTCAGGTCGCACTGCATCCCTGAGGGAAGCCAGGGCAGGAACTGAGGCAGAGACCGTGGAGGGTACTGCTTATTGGCTTGTTCTTCATGCCTTACTCAACCTGTTTTCCTGTGTGCCCAGGAACACCTGCCCAGAGAGCACTGCCCTGGTGAACTGGGCCTGCCCACATTAATTATCAATGAAGAAAATATGCTACAGATTTGCCTCCAGGCAAACACCGTGAAGACACTTTCTCAACTGAGAATTCCTCTTCACAGATGAATCTGGCTTGTTTCAAGTTGACAAAATTACCAACCAAGACATAGAAGTTTTATGGACTACTATTTAAATATATTTGCATTATATCGTTAAAACATCTTGCTAATTGTTTAATATTATACTTATCCATAGCTTGGAAAAAATATCTCAGGATCTGTTACATTCGTTAGGATTAAGCTATGTGAGTGTTATCCACGAGTTCCAGAGGCATGGACAATTTCACTCTGGTCCTCCCTAGTCTTCAGCTCTGACCCTTTCTCCTCCCTCTGCTCAGATAGTCCCTGAGCCTCGCAAGAGTCAGGGTGATGATGTAATGTCCTATTTGTGGCTGAGCACTCCCCTGGCACTTACTCTCTCCACTTTGATCACTTGTGACAACAGGTATTTTATTATTTATTTATTTATTAAATTTTTTTCCATTTTACATACCAACCCCAGTTCCCCCTCCTTCCTTCCCCTTCTCCCACCTCCTCACCTACCTCCCACTCTGCCCCCATCCACTCCTCAGAGTGGGTAAGGGCCTCCCATGGTAGTCAACAAAGTCTGGCATACCAAGTTGAAGGAGAGCCTAGCCCCTCTCCATTGTACCACGGCTGAGCAAGGTATCCCCACCACAGGGAATGGGCTCCAAAAAGTCAGTTCATGCACCTGGGATAAGTCCTGGTCCTGCTGCCAGGGACCCCACAAACAGATCAAGCCACACAACTGTCACCCACATTCAGCGGGCCTAGTTCAGTCCCATGCAGGTTCCTGAGCTGTCAGTCCAGAGTCAGTGAGCTCCAACTAGCACTGGTCAGCTGTCTCTGTGGGTTTCCCCATCATGATCTTGACCCCCTCTTCTTTTTTTTTTTTTTTTTTGGAATGCCGAATGCGGTTTATTGAAGGAGGGAGGAGGTCTTAAATCTTAAATACAGGCTTACAGCACAATGGAGAAACCCTGGAGGGCAGAAGTTCGCTTCTGATTTTTTTTTTTTTTTGGGGGGGGGGGTTGAGGATCGAACCCCGGGCCTTGTGCTTGCTAGGCAAGTGCTCTACCACTGAGCTAAATCCCCAACCCTGCTTCTGATGTTTTACAATCTTGCATCTAAGCTGTTAATGCCCAAAATGCTGGTTACACAGACAAGGAACATCCCTTAAGCATTCAGGAGGGTGGAATCTCGCAGGGAATTAGCATAGGGAGGATATCAAGGTCAGCAAGCAAGGCCACAGTTACCTAAAACCTGGGCCAGGGCCCTACAGGTCCCCCCTTTTACTAAAAAATGAGCTTCTGATTTAGGTTGCATGGGATGTCAGCAGGTCACCATGCCCATCATGGAGACACCTGTCCAGGCCACACAGGCATTCTGTCTTAGGTTGGTGAGCGCCCCCCCAGGCATTACCTGTCTCTGAATACTCATTATCATACAGGTTCATCTTGTGAGAGCTGCAGAGTTAACTGTTGCCAAAGATCTCTAAGTGGCGCTGGGCTTGCAATCTGTGTGTTCAACATAGAAAAGACCAACAGAAGTCTTAACCCACCCATAGCCAGTAGACTAAAGGCAACTGAGCCATTCCCTTCCTTAACAAGCCTTACTGCAAACTGGAGTCCTTGTAAGATGGTATCCCGGGAGCAAATGGAACTTGAGTTTGTAAATTTATAATTTTCAGAGCCAATCGAAATGTATATAACTATTGATTTAAATTTGTCATGCCCAATAGAATGAAAGATTAATTGACTGTGGTAGCTACTTTTGCTGCCAGGGTCTCCACTGTGCTAGCTGTAGTAACCAATTATGAAATGGCAATCCCAGAAGCAGTAGCAGTGGTCATCACTGCTATAACAGCAACAATGGCAGCAGTGATGTCAGATTCTCTTCTGGAGTGTGTGGGTATCCATTGGCATAGACACAACTCCAGGAACACAAACCACCAAGGCCCATTATTCTTGATCCCAGCATGACTTAAGCTGGCAGCTCTTAATAGTGTAATGTTTCATTGAGGGTTGCTCAGTATTTGAGTAAAACCAAATCTTATTATAAACAACAGTCATCCTAAGGTCCTCCATGTCATATATATATGTATATATATATAGCCTTATGGTTCTGTGGGTTGCAGTCTGATTGTTCTTTGCTTTATACCTAGAATCCACTTATGAGTGAGTACATAATATGACAACAGGTATTTTTTATATACCCATGCACTATAAGTAACTGTCTTCTCTTAAGGATAGAAGAAATTTCCAGAACCCCACAAACAAATAACCAAGAGGTTTTAAGCTTAGTTTTTAGCTGACATTTTCTTTTCCAAAAATATGTGTGTGTGTGTGTGTGTGTGTGTGTGTGTGTGTGTGTGAGAGAGAGAGGGGGGAGGGGGAGGATGAGAAGTTCAAGGCCAGCTAGGACTATATTAAACCCTGTCACAACTTCTCCTTGGCCCCAGATAGCTTTGTTTTGACAGGGGAAAGTATTTTTAAAAATAATTTCATGAAAGTGTGATTTTGAAGTTTTTTGTTTTTTTTTTTTAAACTGGGATACAGTCTGTTTCTCTGACCTTTGGATGAAAAAGGGTTTTTAAAAACAAAACACACAACAAACAAAAAAAAAACCACATTGGCAGTAAACAATGGATCCCAAAGCAAACAATTTGACTAAAACCCTAAAATAGTAATAAAACTGAAAACGAAAAATACGCAAAAATTTACCTTGATAAAGGATGACAGATACACGTACGTAACTGATAGAGAGCCGATGCAAACGCTGTACCCCCAAGCAAAAAGACAACTTGGGGCTGTGCAGATGCTCTCCAGTTAGAGCACTGGCTGCTCCTGCAGAGAACTGGGTTCTCTTCGCAGCGTCCACAGGGTGGCTCACAACCTGCTGTAAGAGGGTGTCTTAGGTGATCTGACACCCTCTTCCGAATTCACTTGGTACATAGACATACATGCAGACAAAACACCCATGCACTTAAAAATAAGACAGGAAAAGAATGGAAAAGGGAAGAAGGTCAGCAATTCAAAACCAGCCCAGGGCTACATAACCTGTTTGGAGCAAAGCCTGGGCTACCAGAGAACTCAGAGAACTCAGAGAAACTAAGAGAGACCAGCAAAACAACGACGGGAGATGAAAATGGAAACAAGGTTATCTTCCTTTGACTTTAGAACAAATACAGTGCCAGACTGTGGTGCAGGCCAGCTATCACCTGTCCCTTAGTCCAGGTGTGAGATTGTCCCCAGCACCTCTGAGGCCGCTCACACACCTGGTTTCAGTTCCCTCCCTTCCTTCCTTCCTTCCTTCCTTCCTTCCTTCCTTCCTTCCTTCCTTTCTTTCTTTCTTTCTTTCTTTCCAAGGTAACCAACCACAAGTCTGTTTTTAAAAACATAGATTAGTGTGCTCTGACTTTAAACGTTTTCGTTTTGTCTTACAAGACAGGGTTTCTCTATGTAACAGCCTGACTGTCCTGGATCTCACTCTGTAGCCCAGGCTCAAATTCACAGAGATCTGCCTACCTCTGCCTCCCAAGTGCTGGCATTAAAAGCGTGCTCCATAATGCCTGGTCTCAAACTAAATGGTTTTGATTTCAAAATTTTGGGCTGGTTAGATGGCTCAGTGGGTGCAGGCACATATCATGCAGGCCAGGCCACCTGAGTTCCATCCCCACAACCCACAGAAGTAAGTGTAGAAGGCCTCTGACTTCCACACGTGAACCGTGGCATGTACTCCCTCCTCCTCCATATGCACAAATGAGAAATCTAAAAAACACTTAAATCTGTCTTACAAGTCTTAGTGTGGCCATGGTGCTCAGCTGCCTTTGGCGGCAGCACACGGAAGCTGTGCAGTGGAAAGTTGGAAGCCATTGAGTAACTCTTGGTGCATCTGTGTGACAAGGAGCATACATCCATCAAATCTGATTGTTGGAGCCCTTAACAGCACAGGGAAATGTTTATGGAGTAATTTGAAGCAGGAAACACAAGACAAAATTGTAAATATAGCATGACCAAAGTTATGCAGAATTATAAAGCTAACATAGTAAGATTGGAGATCCCTCTTCCCACATTGACCTTTTTTCTAGATACTCAAAAAGTAAACAGTCCAGTGGTTCTCCATGTATTCACAGTACTGAACAACCATCATTTGTGCCTACGTCTGTCACTCCAGTCTAGCATTTCCCTGGTCTCAGCAAGGACAGAGCTTGACAGCCGTCACTGCTTCTGTCTGGAGCTCTCTGTTCTGGGCACTTTCTTTGAATGGAGTCATACAAAATGTGTCCTTTTTCTCTTCCTTTGTCCATTCAGTACAGTGTTCTGAGGTTCGTCCCTGTTGTAACAGGTGTACTCTATTTCTTCCTATTGCCGAATCCCATTCAAATAAACGGTTTACCACATTGTGTTCATCCATTTACCAGTTGATGGACATTTGTGGCATTTCTCCTTTTGTGCTTTTACAAGCAATGCTACTATGACTATTCATGTATGAAATTTGGGGGAATACGTATTCTTATGTTTTCACATGTAAACCTAAGAGTGGATGATAAAGTAATGACATTTAACATTTGTAAATGGCCTCCTTTTTAAAAGTATTTTTTTTAAATTTTTCTTGAGTTGAGAAATATTATTTATTAGGGTTGGGGATTTAGCTCAGTGGTAGAGCGCTTGCCTAGCAAGAGCAAGGCCCTGGGTTCGATACTCAGCTCCAAAAAAAAAAAAGGAGAAATATTATTTATTATTATTTGTATTGAGTTGTTAAGACCATTCATGGGTGATGGTGGTGCATGTCTTTAACCCTAGCACTTGGGAGTCAGAAGCAGGCGGATCCTTGTGAGTTAGAAACTAGCCTGGTTTACAAAGTAAGTTCCAGGATGTCCAGGCCTACACAGAGAAACCTATCCATGGACTAATGAAAATCCTGATTGATTGATTGATTGATTGATAGAGAGAGAGAGAGAGAGAGAAAGAGAGAGAGATGTGTGTGAACATCAGGATAGCAATTTGACCATTCATCAGGATTTTCCTTAGTCCATGAATAGTCTGCTTTAATTTTAGTCCACCACCCACATCAGCTTATGTCTTTATACTCATTTCATTTTTTTTTATTTAAATTTTTTTTTCATTTTACTTACCAACCACAGCTGCCCCTCCCTCCCCTTTTCTGGCTCCCCCCCATCTACTCCTCAGAGAGGGTAAGGCCTCCCTTGGGGAGTCAACAAAGTCTGGCATACCAAGTTGAGACAGGACCACGCCCTTCCCCTCTGCATCAAGGCTGAGCAAGGTGTCCCACTCTAGGGAATGGGCTCCAGGAAGACAGTTCATGCACCAGGGACACATCCTGGTTCCACTGCCAGGGACCCCACACACAGATCAAACCACACAACCGCCTAGTTGGGTCCCATTTCATTTTTAATGTGGAGGTCTACTCTAACGCATATCCCTGTGTCTTTGGAAAGGCTTGCCTTGCATCTGAGGGTTTTAGTGAACACACAGAGGAGGCCAGCTATCTGTTCACCGTGGTGCCAAAGCACCTCAGGCAGTACTCCACGCTAGGATGTTCCAGTGCTTGTCATCGCTGGCTGCCAACAGGTGCTCTCTATTGGCAGTTGCCAGAGTTGGCTTACTCTTCTGGTGACAGGTGGCCCTTTGCCTCCATTTCATTATGAGAGAGAGAAGGCTGAAATAAGCCACCTGGTTCTTAAACGGACCTGTACACAGGGTGTCGTGTTCCCTCCCCACTCCACCCCTACCCCCATGGTTTATATTTATAATGGGAATGTCTGGGTCCAGGAAAAATGTATTCACAGTTTCTCCGAATATCGCCGAACTGCTTTTCGGGAAGGTTGCCTCATTCTCCATCCCAGCAGCAGTGCCTGAGCCTGGCCCTTCCTGCTTTGGGTATCCTTCTGTTCTTCTGACTTTGCTAGGTAATGGATGTGAAGTGCATCTCAGTATCGGTTTCCACTGGACTTCCTCTCTTGTGAACCGTCTGTTGATCCCTTCCCCTGCTCCCTGTTGGCTTCCCTCCTTTTAGAAGTGGAACTTCTTTACACCTGTTAGAATAACGAGTGATACATTTTGGAGTTTTCTTGCTACAAATGCTAATATGGTGGTCTCCGTTTCCTGTTAAAAGGGAGGCGGTCCGCACCCATGCTGTCAAAGTAATGAGGCCATCTTTGATTTCAGCCCAGATGTCAGAGCATTTCTTCAGATGGACAGCCCCCGACACCAGTCAGATCCATCGGAAGATGAGGATGAAAGAAGCACTCCGAAGGTAGCAGGGGCGCTGTGCCTGTTAGCAGGGTAGCAAACGCAAGAGACGCAGTCTTACGTTAGACCAGCGTTGATTCAGAACCAAGTATCCATATCTGGGCTAGGCTTGCTACACTGCGGAATACCTAGGAACAGTCTTGCACCATTTACTGACTGTTCCCACGTTTTTTTCTTTTCGTGTGTATGTGTGTGGTAGTGTATGATTCATGTGTGTGGACATGTGTGTGGAGGCACACGTGTGTGGAGGCCCAAGGTTGATATTGGGAATCTTCTGTAGTGCTCGCAGCATTTTATTCAATGTAGCAGGGTCTGACCGTCAAGCCTATGCCTCACCAACATGGCTAGTCTTGCTGTCTTGCTGGCAGCTTGCTCTGGGGATCCCCGTCTCCACCTTTAAGGCTGGAATTACCTGCGAGCTGCCATGCCCACCTGGCATTTATGTGGGTTCTGGGGACCCAAACTCTGGTCCTGTTGCTTGTGTGGCAAGTGCCTTAACTACTGAGCAATCTCCCCAGCCCCCATCACTATCTTTAAAAATACATAGAAATTGTATTTTTATAGTAAAAAGCATATGCAGGTTTTTCTATATGAACTAAGAGAACAAGCTTCTTTGGGAGTTATTTTAAATTCACTTTGGTGTGGAAGAAGGAATAAAAATGTAATAGGCACTGGTTTATGTAATAAAGTCAACATCAGATAATGGAGGCATCGGCAGTGTATTCAAAGCAGAAATACCATAGTATGTAAATACATAATCTTTCACCAGAAAATCAGTGTTACTTCGCATGTTGTCCATATGTATTTGTCTTTGCATACATAAGTGAGACAAAATAATTAGCATATCACATGAATATGATCTGTAAAGTAGCAAAGATGAATGAAATGAATGCAAATATTTGACAATTTTGGCAAGTATGGAACTTGAAAGTCCTGTCTCTAGATTCTATGTTTCAATGTAGCTATGCTCTAATTAAGACAAGCTCAAAATACTTAAGATGAATCTTGTAATACGACTTCTACATTGTCTGCCCTATGTAAAAATGTATCATGGTTTAGTTATAAAGAAATATTTACAAAACTTTAAATTGCATTTATCTATTTGTGTGCATGCGCGCGTGCGTATGTGTGAGAGGTGGAGGTCGAGAACAATTGTGGGAGTTGTTCTCTCCTCCAGCCCAGGGAACAAACTCAGTCATCAGCTCCAGTCCTCTGCCGCTTAGCGTCTCACCAGCCTAATATAAGCTGTAATAACCAGATGAAGTTCATAGCTAGAAGATTCTGTAGCATCAAACTAAACCCTTCGTTTTATGTTAGGAAGGTGCTTAAAATTTGGGTGGGTATATCAAGCAGTCAGCTTGGAAATGGGTTTCTCCTTCTGCCCGGAGTCCTAGGGACAAACTCGGTAGGTGTCAGCTGCGGCAAGCTTTACTTACTGAGCCTCACCAGCCCCAACTTAGTTTTTATGTTATTCATTTTTAAAGACTTACTTCATTTTATTTTTTGTGTGTATGGGTGTTTTGCCTGTATGCTTGTCTGTGTACCACATGTGTGCAGTGTCTGCAGAGTCCAAAACAGGGTTGACGAAGTCAGAGATGATGGTGAGCCACCCTGTTGGTGCTGGGAAATAAAACCCAGGTCTTCTGCAAGAGCAGCCTGTGCTCATCCTCAGTACCCTCATCTTTTCGGAGAAAAATTAAGCGTAATCAAAAAACTAGAATCCAATATGTCAATAAATTTACTACCATCAGTCTATTGTATATCTCTTACATAATAGGTACAGAGAAATACTGTCTAATTTACATTTGACTAATTTCCACCATTTCAGGGACATGCTCCTCTAGGAAAATCATTACCAAGTAGTAAATATTAGCTATATATTAATATAAATCAGGGCAGGAAAATCAGGGATAAATTGTCCATGTTGTTTAATCCACACTTTGTCTTTTTACATCTGTGTAAGAAAAATCCTGTTAAGGAAGGATGCCAGTGAAACAGCACATAAGCTAAAAGAATCAGTACATGAATTTATTTTAGAGTTATATCATCAGTCCCTAAAACCCTGTAGTATTTAATCCGTAAAACACTGTATTATTTAATCCTGAATTTAATCTCATGTTAAATTAAACCACAGCAAATCTCATTCCATGAACCAGGATATTTACAGATTGATTAGCCTTGCATTACACTATTGTGACTCATGTATTTCTCTCCTCTGGGAAGTGAAAGTTTATTGCATAAAAGTTTTTCATAGCAAGGTATTAGAGAGGAAATAAATTAGGGTTGTGACTTAAAAGTTAGCTTTAAATGTTTTTAAATAAAACTTACTTAAGAACTTTTGAAGGCTAGGAGTGTTTGCCATTTATTTTTTTTTTATAAACTACTGTGTCTCCTAGAGATTATAAATCTGAAATCGGTTTCTATAAAAATATGATAAGCTTACATGGAATATTCTTGTAAAGGTGTTTGTACTAAACACACATACAAGTCATTTAATTTCCTGAATGTATAAATAACTTCCAAGTGGATTTATGGGAAGCAAATTTTACTTATACTTGACTTTTATGAAAGTGCCTATTATGGGGTGGGCTGGAAGCTTGGAGACAGAATGCATGCCCAGAATGAGGCCCTGTTTGATCCCTTGTGCCTGGACAGTAAACAAAGCCTCCTATGACAGGCTCACAAAATTCACCCTGTGGAGTTGAGTTTCAAGGTATTACTAGAGTCTTTTGATGTTCAGTTGTTTCTTGGTGTAGCAGGGAAGTAAGGGTTCGCTGCTGGTTGATCCTGGACTTTAATATACTAGGTCTAAAATTTTGGATCTACTATACTTCTGTGGATCAGAGAAAGTCCTGGTGTATTTACTTTAGAGATAATTCTACCAGGGGCTGAGAGAGAAATCAACCTGCTAGTGGGAGGACTGAGTTTGAGTTCCTGGTACACAGAGGAAAAGCTGAGTTAAGACATGTAGCTTCAGCATTGAAGGTGGAGACAGATCCCCAGGGCTCATGGGCCAGCCATTCTGACTGAAATGCCAAGCTCCAGGCTCAGAGAGAGACTGTGTTTAAAAAATAAGATAGAGAGTCAATCTCCAGCCTCCACACCACACTCAAGAATATCTACTGTTCCTAGTGGTCATTTCCGTCATCCTGGTTTAAAATTTTTTCTTTAATATTTGAAAAGCAATTAGCCATAGTAACCATTATGTAAATCTAAAAATGATTCCTCCTACTAAAGTGTGTTTTGTGGTTGACTTCGTCTCTTTTCTGACTCTGAGTGTTGTTTCTGGCTTATCTTTTTCCTTGCAACTGCTCTTGCAAGTTTTCATAATAAAAGTAACTGCTTATATTGACTATATCTCAAGAATTAGGGCTTTAGATTTCTTTAATATATATTATCATCTGTGGTGCAGTTATGTAATTTTATATTGAAGTATCCATTGACTGATAGTGTTTGACACTAATGAGAATACTATTTTTTTTTTCTCCTCACTACATAGCCACATTCTACCTCACAGAACATCAACCTGGGACCAACTGGAAATCCTCAGTAGGTTTACTTCGTTTCAACTTTTAAGAAGTGCTTTTTTGAGAATGTGTATTTATGTGAAGTGATACCATTTTAACTGGAAGCTGGTGAAGTATGTCAATAGTTACAGTGAATGTCATGCTGTCATGTGCTTCAGGGCTCTAGCAGAGCCTACTAAAAGGCTGGGCTTTTTGTTTTAAACTCTGTGTGTGTGTGTGTGTGTGTGTGTGTGTGTGTGTCACTTGTATGTGTTTATGTTTATGGTTCAACATGTGAAAAAACCTTTGTCATTTCACCTTTCCCCTACCTTCAGATCCCTGCCTCCTCCTTCATCATCTTTTTGTTTTTGCATCTTCTGTGTGTGAGAGATTCTGTATATTTAAATCTAAATTGTGCACGTGAGAGAAAATGTGTGCCATTTGCCTTTCCGAGTTGGGCTGATTTTGTTCATGCATTCTTGTTAATCTTCACCTATTGTAATATTTAACCTAGACTAGTGTTAGGTTAAATGTATATGAACAGACTGTAAACCTTCTTATGTTTCATTTGTTTACTTCTTGTGTGTGTGGCATGGCATGTGTGTGGAGGGCTCAGGACAGCCTGTAGGAGTCAGTTCCCTGTTTGTACCACGTGATCCCCTGGGATCAAATTCAAGTCATCAGGCGTGATGGCAAACACATTTACCTGCTGAGCTCATCAAATCAGCCTGCTTTTTGGTTGGGTTGGGTTTGTTGGTTGATTGGTTTTGTTAATTAATTGGCATTTCAAATATAAAAGAAATCGGCCCTCTAGTACAGCTTAAGAATTCAGCCTGTCTGGGAGGAAACACTCCTCAATACTTAAGTTCAACATCCTACCTCCTACCATGTGCATTTGCCTGTATACAGCCAATGCTGTTTTTTTTTTTTTTCTGCAAGGCTAAAATAAATAAAAAATCCATGTTATTCTCTCTGGATTTTGTTCCTGGCTTCCCTTCATTGCCATCCATGAAAACAGTCCAGAGAACACTTTCATCTCCATGCATAAGGGACTTAGATGTGAAACACTGGAGACTTCTCTCCACCAGAAAGCTTTCTTGGCATCTATACTAGGTGCTGGCAACTAGTACCTTGTTTTTTAGAATTACCCAGTACCAAATTCTACTTGAGCTTATGTAGTTTTATTTCTTCACCAGTAACAGTGGTTATGTTTGTGATGAGTACAACTGTCTTAGAAAGAAACTACTTTATGAGATATATCCATATCAGTATATTATAATGCATATAAAGGCTTGTCACCCATTTTTTTCTCTTAGAGGGAATAGTATTGAAGTACCTCTTAGATCTTAAATGGGGCTTATATAATTTAATGGGGAAGGAGATCTTATTGCTCTTAACAAAGGCTATATACCAGTATAAAAGTTTAGGAAACTCTGCTCATGGATTTTGTCGCCCACATTAATTTGTGAACTTAATGAGGTACAGGAAATGTTTAAACGTTTGTGTCTTCTTTCTAGAAGACTCATTGTTTGCCATGTGAATTTCTTTCAGTGCCAAACCATCCGACTTTGATTTTTTAAAAGTTATTGGGAAGGGCAGCTTTGGCAAGGTAAGTTTGTTGTTGTTGTTTTGTTTTTAATTCCATGATTAAGCACTTAATGAGTTTCTGATTTACATGTCTGAGTCATTGGGCTTTTTTTGTTTGCAAGATACGGAGTTGATACTCCTTCTTTGCCAAGTCTTGACAGAATTCTTAAGGAGACAAGGTGTGTGCTGAAATTCTAAGATGAAGTGCGTTTGTTCAGTGTGTGTTTATTGATAACTGAGTGTGTGCCACATGCATGTCAGGGTTCTGTTGAGAAACCTGGCTTAGTGATGCTGACAACAACCTTTGCAGGTAAGTAGTCTGTTAAAAAATACAGCCGGGTCAATGTGAATAGTGATGGCTTGTTTTCAAAAAGAACCTTTTTGAAGATAACATTTTTAAATGGAGGTTAGAAAGACTGAAGTGAGCATTCCTGTGAGTCCTAGAGAAAAGAAAACCTGTGTAAGAACCTGCGTAATCTCAGGGCGTAGGACCGGTCAGAACTTGACAATGTCCAGCCCTGCGGAGAAGGTCAAGGTTGACAGGAAAAGTGTCAGAGGTGAATTTATCTGAATCACTAAATATATTTATTCTTTTTTGCAGTTTTAAAATCTGTAGTAGACATGAATATGTATGTATTTAATTATATTTTCTTATATATGTAGCTTTTAATATCTTTAAGTTTTGAGTTGCTTTGAGAGCAGAAACTGACCACATTACTCATCCAATTTGTGTTTGTTTATTCATCAGATACATAGTGAACACTTGGTATATGCTGGGCATTGTGCTCATGTAAGCTGCAGAGTGTTAGAAGTGGATCATACTCCCAGTAATTAGAGTTTATCAGAATATTATAGGTGGTCTGCCATTAAAAACACAAATGTTAGCTGGGTGGTGCACACCTTTAATCCCAGCACTCGGGAGGCAGAGCCAGGTGGATCTCTGTGAGTTCAAGGCCAGCCTGGTCTACAGAGCGAGATCCAGGACAGGCACCAAAACTACACAGAGAAACCTTGTCTCAAACCCCCCCCCCAATATAAACACCACACACACAAATGCTGACAGAACCCTGGATAAATCAGTCTCCCTCCCTGTCCCCTCCCTCCTTCCCTCCACTGAAAACAACAGCAAACCATTAGCTGGATATGCTGGTGTGTGCTTATAATCCCAACTAATTGGGAGGCTGCAGTTGGGGGATTGTGAGTTCAAAGCCAGCCTGGAAAACATAGCACACAAACACACACCAAGAAAAGACCAAATACCTTTATTAAAAAGTGTATTTCTAGTAAGAATGTGATGTTGGGGTTCTGTTGTTGTTTTTGAACTCTGCTTATGCCTAGCATCCATAGGAATTGGTTCTTGTATGTAATATGAAGTGTGAGATAACTCCTCATGGTTTCCTTGTGGGTATGTGGCTGATATTACAGTTTACTGAAACACTTCACCCAACAACACATACTGACCTTCAGACCACCTCCAGCATATATCTTGCGTTCCTCTACGAACAAATCTGGTTTTAGAGGTTGTGATCTGTAGTTCTGTTGCTAGACTGTTACTTTCTCCTCCCTTGCTCTGCTTGTTTTCCTGGCCCCATTCTGTATCGTCTTGACAACGGTAGCCTGATAGCCAGCACAGATCCATTCCTTCTTTGGGAAGATATTCTTAGCCCTTTCTATGTCTGTATACGTTTTAGAATCATGTCTGTTACTACAAAATTTCGATGGAATTTCATTGGGATTACGTTAAAGGCGAGATGAATGTGGGTGGGGGAATTAATGTCTTAATGATGCTAAGTGTCAATCTATGGACACGGTGTAACCTTTCCAATAAATAAACATTTAAAATCTTTCTCAACATTTTATAATGTCCTGTATATAATTTTATACCTGGTTTGTTTACATTTGTTCTTTGGTGTTTGTTTTTGAGCTGTTGAAACACCAAATGACTGTTGTTAGTCATTGATGCTGAGAGTATTTACAACCTGTGACACACGGAACAAGAACACGAATGCACTAAGAAAGGCATGCACAAGCATGCTCAAAGCATTATTTATAAGTAATTTATCAAGAGAGTAGATGCATTGTAATACAACGTTCTATAGCTAGAGCATGAAATCGGTTCCATGTGCTTTAAGTATTATATAGTTTAGAGTAAAAGAAATGAAAAAGGTACTTTATCTGTATAATTTTAATGACATAACTTTTAAAACGGAACTTACTAGTTATTGCACATTAGGACAGTGGGATAGTTACCTTAGAGGAGGAGTCGGGTGAAGTCAGGACAGCGATGGGGCAAGAGGGGCTTCAGGAGGTTTGGCATGTCTACTTGACCTACATAGTGTCTATGGGCCTGCTCACTTTATAAAATCTTACCAAGATTTGTGTATTAATATATGCAAGTTGTGGTGGCGCATACCTTTAATCCCAGCACTCAGGAGGCAGAGCCAGGTGGATCTCTGTGAGTTCAAGGCCAGCCTGGGCAACAGAGTGAGTTCTAAGAAAAGTACAAAGCTACACAGAGAAACCCTATCTCGAAAAACAAAAACAAAAACAAAACATATATGCAAACTCTGTTTAATAATAATTTAAAATTTTGTAAAGCAGTACAAACCCACAAGTTTCAATAAAATAAAACACACACACAAAGAAAGCAAGGCAAGCATGAGTGCAGGCTCATCACCTGTTTGAAAAATAGTGAAGTGTGCAAATAAACTAAACTTGTGTGTGGCAGTCCAGTGTATTTGTCAACGCTCTCTAGTGTTTGGTTTTGGTTCAATTTCCATTTGCTGATTGGCTTCTTAATTTTGCATCTGTCATCAAATTTGCCAGCATACTAAAGACAGAAAACATTGTTGAGGGAAATCAGAGCCTTCTGAGTGCTGTAGCCTTCGATGTATGATCTAAGAATGCGTTCAGATGAGCCAGTCAATGTATCAGAGAAAGAAGGGTCAGAGAGGTGGGAGTTACCAAGAAAAGGGGAAAAGTTAAGGAAGAAAGAATGTTGCTCAGCCCAGTGCTGTAGAGAATGTAAGGATCAGGAGAGACAAAAAGGCAGATTGTAGAGGACATTTCATCCTTCAGGTGTTTGGACTCCGTCTTTATGAATTCCAAACATTTTTTAAATCGGTCCACTTATTTCACGTACTATGTGTGGTATGGGGGTCACAACAGACCACAGGTGGTGTATTAACAGCGATTTTGTAGCTTCTACCTTCTCTTTTCCCATCCAGCTACCACCTGACTCTTAGGTTTCTTGTCTGCTTGGATTCTTCTTGGCTGTCACAGTTCCTAGACTTCCCTTTGCTTTTGATGACCTTGACAGTTTGAGGTCTAGTGGTCGATCAGGTGTGTTGTAGGAAGCCCCTCTGTTGGACTGCTCTGGTGTTTTTCTCAGGTTTACACATATGGACCAGAAGACAGTGAAGGTTCTAGAAGTAAGCCACATCAGTGTCACTGGTTCATGTGTGAAGTTGTCTCAGAATGCCTTGGGGCATGTCATTTAGTAAATATAGAGCTTAATTTATGGTGTTCTCAAGTACCTTACAGTTATAGTCATGTGTCATTTAATGACAATGTGTTTGATTTAAATGCATTCATAAGCAGTTTCATCACTTTGGAGACATCACAAAATGTACTCACACAAACTTCGATATTACAACCTACTGCGTATGTAGGCCCTGCAATGTGTACAATTGTATACATGTCAGTCATTGACCAAAAACTGTTATGTGTAGCATGACCTTGAATATGTCTCCCTTTTCTGATACAATATCCTCTGTTTTCTAATGTATACATACAAGCCAGACCATAATAAAAACACAACAGTCCGTGTTGCCTTTTCCTCTGAATGCCTGTGAATTCAGACTGTAAGAGAAGTAATACGCATTTTGTTCACTGAAAAAAAAAATCATTTTCTCCCCCACCCTTATGTAGCCAGGAAGTTTATAGCTTCAGTATTTCCTTTTTATTTACTTATTTGTGTGTATCAGTGTGTGTGCATAGAAAGTACAAAGCAACTTGTGGGAGTCGGTTCTTTCCAACCTCGTGGATCCCAGGAACCAAACTTGTCATCATGCTGGGGAGCAGTGACCTTTACCCACTGAGCCTTCTACTTCAGTATTTTCTAAGCAGACTCTTCAAGGCTCTGGGTTGTCTTGTACGGAGAGTCCTTGATGAATGTGTAGTTGGGTGACTAATTTAGTTAAAAATTTCATTACTAATTCATTAAGTAACAAATTATCTCTAGCTGTTCAAATAATCAGTACCCTTTTTGTCTTATTAAAATATCTAAGAAAAAGTAGAATTACAGAAGTAAACTCAGCAGTGTTCAGTCTTCAAAACAAAATACAGGTCCCTGTGGACTTGACTTTTAGAGACTTTAAGAAGCAGTGTGTATTGCCTAGGGACTGCCTGGAAAGACTGTAACTCTCCAGGTGTTCGTAATCTTCCCAACAGGTTCTTCTTGCAAAGCGGAAACTGGATGGAAAATTCTACGCTGTCAAAGTGCTACAGAAAAAAATAGTTCTCAACAGAAAAGAGGTAAAATAAATTAGCTCTTGTTCTTCCTGAGCCTATTTTCTTTATTAGCCATTGTTTTCTGATATATAATACAAATCGATGTTTTGCCTTTTTTTCCAGCAAAAGCATATTATGGCTGAACGCAATGTGCTCTTGAAAAATGTGAAACATCCGTTTTTGGTTGGATTGCACTATTCTTTCCAAACAACTGAAAAGCTTTATTTTGTTCTGGATTTTGTTAATGGAGGGGAGGTGAGTTTTGTAAGTAGCTGTGTAATACAGACAGTGGCTAGAGAAAAAAAAAAAAAAAAAAAAGAGCATGAAATCCAACAGGTTCTTATGTAAATTTTGAGTCCACAGTGCTTTATCAACAGCTATTTGTAGAGTGAAGACAGTATTCAGCAGGCCACATGCCATGCAGGACACAAAGAAGTTATAGGCACCCTGTGTGGTTTTATCATCAAAGCTATATCACAAGAGTGAAAACTGAAATGTTAGCATAAAGCATGGTGTGTAATTTAGATAATGATTGTTTCAACCATTTGCCTATGAATGGTAGCCCAACACCTTATTTTCTAAGATGAGCAAACTGTTAATCAGTGAGGTGACCCCTCCCCATAGTGAAGCCAGTGTGGGAACGCCTCCTGTGTGTCATCTACCTACTGCTACTTAATGTATTTCAGGATGTTAAAGAGTCTGCAAGATCTGTCTCAGAGAAAGGATTTTGTGGTTGTTGTTTTTCCAAACAGTGTATCTACAGAGAAACCCTGGCTGTCTTGGAATTCCCTTGTAGACCATATTGGCCTGGAACTCAGAGAGATCCTCCTGCCTCTGCCTCAAGAGTGCTGGGATTAAAGGTGTGTGCCACCACCACTGCCCAGCGAGAAAGGATTTTTTTTTAAAGAAAAAGATGGTTTTAATTACAGAGTCTCCTCTTGTGCAGTCTACTATCTTTACAAAGGAATCATCTATCCCTCCACCTCAGCAAAGAGAAAAAAGACTTTCAGTGGTACTGTACTTCAGTTAACTGTAGAATAAAGCTAACATAAAAGAGAATGAAATAGAATACGAGGCACAGTTGGTAAAGAAAGTTGAATTCAGAGAAGATGACTTGGCTGGTGTGACTATGTTCCCCTTCAGATTGAAGGTAGACATCTTAGTCACAAACCTCTCTTCCCTGCCTCCCTGTCTTTGAAATGTTCGTGGGAGAGGGACATCTCCGTGGATGAGGGACCATGTTCCTCCTTTGTCTGCTTTCTTTGTGCTTCTTGAGGACCTAGCTTTTGGATCCTTTTTGCACAGCGCTTGTTCAGACCCGAGCATCGAAAGTGGAAGGAGGCAGGCTTGTCATCCTTTGCCAGGATAATTGGAGGTGGGGGATGATGTGCTGTAGAAGGTGCTGGTGGGTGTAGGGGTTGTTAAATGTGGCTGGCAGTGGGTAGGCTGGAAGTCAAGACCAGGGAACAGGGTAGAGGTGGAGTGTGGTTTCATCCTGTGCTCTCCGTTGTTGATTTTTCTCTTTTAGGGGCATTGTCCTGTTTTCATTGTTTGGAGACAAGGCCTTGCTGTATTTGTAGTTCTTTCTGACTTGTCACACCCTGAGTAGCCCAGGCTGGCTTAAACTTACGTCACTCTCTGCCTCAGCCTTCCGGGTTTAGAATGCTGGGTTTAGAAGCATGTGCCACCATACCTGGCTCTTTGTTTGTTTGTTTGTGTTCTAGAGTCTCACTGCATAGCCTAGGCTGTAGGCCTCAAGCTCAACCCTTCCTCCTCAGCCCCCCCCCCCATGCTGGGCAATAGGCATGCACCACTGTGCCCAACTCCATTATTGTCCTTGCCAACCTTTTCTCCCTCATGGTCATACTTAAAATCTTGACATGGGATATGGAGTTTTTGTGTAATGCTTAGTCTCTTCATTAGAGCCAAGTGGAGTATCAAAAAACAAGTTATGCAATGCTGGGCAGACCAGCCTCTCTGAGGTTGCTTCCTCATTGATTTCCTACCTTGAGGCTATTAGGGAGATTAATACAAGTATATAATGACCTCAGCATAGTGCTTTTGATGAACTAAGCCGCCCACAGAGTCCCGTACGGCAACATCAGAATTGTAGGTTTTCCTTAGTAGCCCTTTCTAAAGTGGTTATCTGGAACGGTGTGGGTTCTGCCACATTGAGGACCAGAGGAGTAAAGGGAGGTGAGATGTCAGTGAGGGCCAGCAAAGGTGCATGTGTGAAGACCATAGTGCAACAGTCACGTGAGAGATAAGCAAACGGCTGAGGGTGAGCGGCAGGGCAGGACAGCCCTGAGCTTTCCTATACCTTCATATCGTACTTTCAGAATATCAGAAACTGTTCCTGTGTGGTGCCGCATGGGACCGATGCTAACAGCCTCTCTTCGATTCTACAGCTGTTTTTTCACTTACAAAGAGAGCGGTCTTTTCCTGAACACAGAGCGAGGTTCTATGCTGCTGAAATCGCCAGCGCCTTGGGTTACCTGCACTCCATCAAAATAGTGTACAGGTGAATCGTGTGTTTCAATTACATGGGAAATGCCTCTCAAGTACTGTATGTCAGATAACACTCAGACTTTGCTTTTCTTTTACTTTGATATAGAGACTTGAAGCCAGAAAATATTCTTTTGGATTCCATGGTAAGTGTTGTCTTCTTAAAAACCTTGTAGTTTTTCTTTTTTGTTGTTGCTGTTATGCATGATAGGGAAAACATCTTAGGGGTTCCATACTGCATGACTGCATTTCTGTAGTATCCTTGAGGTGATGTTAGGCTTCGGGGAGTCCTGTTCGTGTTTATAAGGGGACAAGGTTGAAAGAAGAGAGCCCACAAAGATAAAGGACTCGCATGGAGGGCCCCTTGTGTTGAAGTAGTTCTCTGTCTTGAATGTGGGAGAGCTACAGCAGTACACGTATGTTGCACAGCAGTGTGTGGGCGCACACACACAGACACACAGACAGACAGACAGACAGACACACACACACACACACACACACACACACACACCTTACAGAGGACCCAGGTCTGGTTCCCAGCATCCACATCAGGGTGCTCACGACAGGGCCTGATGCCGTCCAGTGTTCTCAGCCACCTGCCTTCATGCAGTGTACATAGACTCACCCGGACATGCATACGTGCATACGTACACATAAAATAAAAAGTTGTAACAGTTTAAAGCTTGCTAATCCGTGTCTATGCATTGCTTTATCTCACGGCCCTGTGTTTGTCAGGGGCACGTTGTCTTAACAGATTTTGGGCTTTGCAAAGAAGGAATTGCTATTTCCGACACCACCACAACCTTTTGTGGGACGCCAGAGGTAAGCACTATGTCTGAGCATTGATATAATATATAAAGTGTAATACGAGTCACACACTACATATACAGGAGAGGTGAAATAAGACTTATTAGGACTTCCAGCTTTCTGGGGATTTAGAGTGTAGAGTGCAATTTCTCATTATGGTTGTAAAATGCCACAAGACCCTTTTGAATAATCTAACAAAGATAGCGTGCTTATATTTTTTAGTATTAAAGGGATGCCTTGAATGTCTTTAAACATTTAATTATATTTCTAAGCTTTCTAAAAAGAATTCAAATAAGTAAAAATGTCCTGAAGTCCAGGGTGGAGATAGTCGCACTGCTCTGTGAATGTGCTGACATCACTGAGTTTTGTGCACTTTGAAGAGTACTGAATATGTAAAAGAGTATTGAATGTATAAATATTATTAAAGCTGTGTTTTCAAATGAGCTGTATCAGGGCTGCATATAGCCCAGCAATTAAGAGCTGCTCTTGTGCAAGCTTGGAGTTCAGTTCCCAGGACACACGGTGTGGTTCACAACCATCCTTAACTTCAGTTCCAGAGGATCACACGCCCTCTTCTGGCCTCTGAGGGCACTGCATGCATGTGGTGCACAGACATACATGCAGGTAAATACACACACATAAAAATTAAATAAATCTAAAGATAGTTTCTAAATGAGCTTAGCAGATATGGAAAAACATTTTGTAACCATAAGAAAGAAACTCACAAATGAGTATTTACCAGAACACATCCCATTCTCTAATCATGTTTCGAGGAAATAATGTGTATTTTATTTTTAATAGTAATCGTTATGGTTTGTTTTAAATCTTTCTGTATATGTGTATGTATACATGTATGGAAATGTCATATAACCCTCATTAATATGTTCAGTTAATGTGTATGAATTTATGATGAGTTTTTTTTACAAATTAAAATAACTTAAGCTTTCTAAATTTGCTTGGGAATAGGCTACTGTAATTCTTAATAATAATTCTCAGTATGAAGGGCATATGAGTAATTGCCAAATTGAGAATTCTTTTTTAACCTGGGCATGGTGACAGGAAGCACCTCTGAAGAATTCAAGGCCACCTTCAGTAGGGAGACCATAGGAACAGATGAACTCGATCTTTAAATGGAAACATTTTAAATAATGATCAGATGGATTTTCTTTTCTTTCTTTCTTTTTTTTTTTTTTTTTTTTGAAGACAGGGTTGACATCCCCCGCCTGACCTCCAGGTCCTGGTCCTCATATCTTCCTTCTCAAATTCTAGAATAACAGGCATGTACTGCCTTTCCCATCTAAATTCTGAAATAATAAAGCTGATGGAAGACTTTCTCCCAAGAATACTCAGCATTATGATCTTGCGTTTCCATAATCTCAGGATAAGTGGTGTATACTTGTATTCTGAAGTGTACCAGTTGATGTCAAAAAACAAAATAACAGTGTGGCAGAGTGAGAGTATACAACCCCTGAAAATCTAGATAATCTCTCTTTAGTATGCATCACAGCACCTAAAATGTGTTCACCTTATCCGTTCCTAAATTGTCTTCCGTTCACTGGGTTGCTGCCATGTTTTTATTTTTTTCTGTAGTACCTTGCACCTGAAGTGATTAGAAAACAGCCCTATGACAACACTGTGGATTGGTGGTGCCTGGGAGCTGTTCTCTATGAAATGCTGTACGGACTGGTATGTATTTCTTCTGTTCTTTATTAATCTCATTCAATGGTCTCAGAGATGCTTAGATGAGATGGTACTAGCAAAGGGGTACTGGCCTTGTTAAATGAGCCAGCCCGATCCATGTTAGGAATATGCACATGAAGAAAAACACCATTACTTTTGGAGGGAGGGGTTTCAAGACAGGGTTTCTCGAACTCACAGAGGTCCACCTGCCTCTGCCTCCGGAGTGCTGGGATTAAAGGCGTGTGCCACCACCGCCCGGCTGAGTTTTCAGTTATTAACATATTACTATTATGTCTGAAAGATAACGCCTCTGGGGTTTTGCCTTTCATTCTGTTTTTATGGGATTGAATTTCTGCTTACATTTCCAGCTTTCCTATCCCTGGACACCACAGATTTCCCTTCTCTGAAAACACCATGGCTTAAAGAATTCACTGAAAAAAAATTCTGTTTACTGTGCAATTGAATTCCACAGTTTTCACTAAGACACTGAAGGCTAGCCCAAGCTATTGGTGAAATGGAAGTTTTATTACCTCACTGAGATGTCACTCCAATACAGGGCAACCTATGTAGGCTCCTTAATTTACATAGCTTCATAACAGTATACTTGTTTTCCTTTTATGTGCGTGGTGTGTGTGTGTGTGTGTGTGTGTGTGTGTGTGTGGTGTGTATATGGGGTGTGTATGTGGGTGTGGGGGTGTGTGTGTAGAGGCCAGAGCTCACAGTACTGGGGTTACAGGCAACCCTGGCATTTATGTGGGTACTGAAGGTCTGAACTCAGGTTCTCATGTGCTTGGACAGCAAGCCGTTTGTGACAACCATCTCCCCAGCCCCTGAATTTTGCTTTCCTTTGGCCCCTTTGAAGTATTTGGGGTTGCTTTCTCAATATTTTTTGTGGTCCTCTAAGTACAGAGCAGCCCCACACAGTGACCTCTGAGGTGACAGCCAGAGCTGGTGCTAAATGCACCGTCATCAGCCAGGGAGAGAGACTTGTACAAACATGGAATTGGGTGAGGTTCAGCGTGTTTTAGATTCCAAAGAATAATAGACAGACACAGACAAGCACTGTCCTTCCCTCAGCCATGGATTTCTTGTTAAAAGCTCCTTTTTTAAGTAATGCTAGTGACAATGGATGTCAGATAACCACTTAATATCTTCACTTTATTTAGGTACAAATTGTCATCTAGCTATGTCAGAATCCTTTGTATTTCTTTGAAGGGCTTGGAAGTATAAAATAAGGTTATATTTTAAAAGGTAAAATTTTTTCTTTCTTATAAAAAAAGAAAACTTACATGGCCATAAAACTCCTTTAACTTTAAGTATTATTTTTATTTCAAAACTTTCAGCTAGATAATTAGCTGTAAGGCATTCTCCCAATACTGTAACCATCACATGTACTTATGAAGGAACACTATCTTCAGGTCCCTATCTACCTTTTTGATGACTTTATTCTCACATCTTAAATCACTTGGTATTTGATCTGTCTGGAATGCCCATTTCCAATGACTCTATCATCATGCCTCTGTGTCTTAGTCGCTGTTCTTAGACTGTGAAGAGACGCCATGACCAAGACAACTCTTATAAAAGAAAGCATTTAATTGGGACTTGTTGGTGGTGTTTTTGCTCATTTGGGGACCTGCCACCCAGCTCCCAAAAAAAAAAAAAAAAAAAAATCACACCACGGAGGCTTATTCTTAATTACAGATGCCTGGCCTTAGCTTGGCTTAATTTCTTGCCAGCTTTCCTTAACTTATACAGTCCACATTTTGCCTCTGGGATTTTCCCATTCTCTTTCTTCTGTAAATCTTATTTCTTTCCATGGCTTACTGTGTAGCTGGGTTGTTGGGTGGTTGGCCCCTGGGTCCTCCTCCTTCTGTGGCTGCTTCTTCCTTTCTGCTCCCAGATTTCTCCTTCTATATCTTCTCTCTGCCTGCCAGCCCTGCCTATCCTTTCTCCTGCCTTGCTATTGGCCATCAGATGTTTTACACAGGCACAGTAACACAGCTTCACAGAGTTAAACAAATGCAACATAAACAAAAATAACACCCCTTCAAATAATATTCTACAACAGGGACATGTTGAGTTTCAGAAGCTTAGTCATTATTGTCATGGTGGGACATACAGCATTGGAGCAATAGCTGAGATCTATATCCTGACCCACTGAACCTGCCATGGGCTTTTGAAACCTCAAAGCCCATCCCTAGTGACACACCTCCTCACCCTTCTAATCCTTCTCATATAGTACCACTCCCTGATGACTAGGCATTCAAATATATGAGCCTCTGGGGGGTGATTCTTGTTCTTTTTTGTTATTATTATTATATATACAGTGTTCTGTTTGCATGTGTCCCTGGTTTTTTTGAGCCACATGTAGATGCTGGGAATTGAACTCAGGACCTCTGGAAGAACAGCCAGTGTTCTTAACCTTTGAGCCATCTCTCCAGCCCTGGGAGTGATTCTTATTCCAACCACCACACTATGATATGGCCAGTCATTGTTTTCTGTAAAACATAGTATTACAAGTGTGTCACTGAAAAGCAGTCCACAAAGAGTTACTGAAAAACTGACTCTGTTGAAGTATGTGTTAAGCTTGATACTGCATTAGAGCTCTAGAATCTCTTTGCCACAGACTACCTACCGATGTCTGCGTCCCCCAAGAGGCCTTGAGTTTCTGCAATTGCCCGTACCCAACTGCTCTCTGAAGGCCAAGGCCAACTCATGGTCCTGGCTGGCCTGAAATTCACCATGTAGACCTTGTTGACACTCACAGGGGACCCACCGGCCTCTGCCGTGCTGGGATTAAAGGCACATAGGCCACCTCACTCGGGAATCCAACATGTTTTAAACCCTGTCACATAATTCACTAACCTCTGTTGTTTTGTTTTGCTTTTTTTCCCCCAGCCTCCTTTTTACTGCCGAGATGTTGCTGAAATGTATGATAATATTCTTCATAAGCCCCTGAACTTGAGGCCAGGCGTGAGCCTCACAGCGTGGTCCATTCTGGAAGAACTCCTAGAAAAAAACAGGCAGAATAGACTTGGTGCCAAAGAAGACTTTGTATGTATTGCATTTCTAAGTACCAATTGTTAAACTTATTTAAAATTTGGAGACAGATCTTTATTTTATTTGGTATTTATTAAAATAGTTGTTATTACAGAGTTGAGGGGGAGGGAGCACCCTTGTCCCCAGTTTCCAGGAGTGTTTATTCACTATAGTTCTGTTTTCATTTGACCTTGGTAACCAGTACCCAGCTTCCGTCCTCTGCTGCCTGTGATTTTAGTAACCGGTACCCAGCTTCCGTCCTCTGCTGCCTGTGATTTTAGTAACTGGTACCCAGCTTCCGTCCTCTGCTGCCTGTGATTTTAGTAACTGGTACCCAGCTTCTGGCCTCTGCTGTTTGCTGATTTTTATTGTGACAGCTTCCTCTTCCCCATCTTCTTCTTGTGAGATATCCTATAGTATTTTTTTACTACTTTGATTTGTTTGTCAGTTTTTTTTATTTTTTTTATTTTTTAGAAGCGTTTTACTACTTAGGTCAAACTCAAACGTTCCTGCCTCAGCCTCCAGAGTGATGGGATTAGAAATGTGAGCCATGCCCAGAAGTTTTGTTTCTTGTATTGTGTTGTTACAGTTTGTTTTGTTTTGTTTTCAGACAAAGTCTGTTGTGCAGACTAACCTCAAACTAGCGGCAATCCACCTGCCGCCGCCTCCCAAGTGCTGGAATTACAGGAATATACCACCACACCCAATCTTAGAAATTTAAATTTTTGTCGCTAAATAATACAAACATTTCCCTGAACTTACAACACAAATCACTCAACTCATAAGCGTTTGTTGGGGTTTAAGGAATTTTCTTTATTAAGGACATTTTAAGGGGCTGGAGTAGTAGCTCAGCAGTTAAGAGAGCTGGTGTTTTTCCAGAAGACCTTAGTTTGGTCCACAGCACCCACATGGCAGGTCATAACCATCTGTAACTTCAATTCCAGGTGATTCAATGCCCTTTCTGGCTTCCAAGAGTACTGCAGGCATGTGGTGCACAGACATACATGCAGGCAGAACACCCATACACACAAAATGATAAAATAGTAATAGATTTTTAAGAATTGCTTCTGGGGCTGGAGAGATGGCTCAGTGGTTAAGAGCACTGCTTGCTCTTCCAAAGGTCCTGAGTTCAATTCCCAGCAACCACATGGTGGCTCACAACCATCTGTAATGAGATCTGGTGCCCTATTCTGGCCTGCAGGGATATGTGCAGACAGAACACTGTATACATAATAAATAAATAAATAAATAAATAAATAAATAAATCTTTTTAAAAAAAACTTCCAATTTAAAAAAAAAAAAAGAATTGCTTCTGAGACAGGGTCTCACATATGCATATGACCTTGGCTGGACTTGAACTCACAAAGATCCACTTGCTTCTACCTCCCCAGTACTGGTTTTAAATGCATGTGTCACCATTCACACCCAGCTTTAAAAGGGTACCATTTTTCTGTACAAGGTGTGCCTTTCACTTTAAAATAACCTTAAGTTGCATTGCTTTCCTTTTTTTGAGAATTCGCTGACACCCCCTTGAGGTAATTATGAGATCTGCCTATTGTTTCAGATCAGGGAACTCAGTTTGCTAGTGTTGTCAATATTATGTTAACATGTCAGCAAATTCACAAACCAGTGAGAAACATGAACGTCCCAGTTCCTTTTCCAGAGATTCTTTGGAGGATGTTTTCTGCCTTCAGCTTGAACTGTGTGGCCAGTAGGTGCCTTTGCTAGTGCCTCCTCACCCCCCACCCCCACCCCTCCACTCCCCACCTGCCCCGCTCCCCCACCCCCAGCCCCACCTCCCACTCGCAGTTCAGTGGGCAGCTCTGTCATTGTTTCCCTCAGTCTGGTTAATGTTCATCCCTGCTCCATCCTTTCATTGAGTTCACCATCAGAGATCGCAACACCAGATAAGTCCAGCTGCTGTACCCTGGGCTGCTGAACAGTGCTGAAGAAGGTGTCAGGATGGGGCATGTGCAGTACAAGCATGCAGTGTGCTGGTCGCAGGCCTCCTCTGCACTCACCACTGCTGCCTGCTCACTATTCCAAGCCTTCTCTCTCAGCTTCCAGATTCCTGTGGCTTCTATCTTTCTTTGTGCTTCTGTGAGATTTAATTACTGCACTGGTGCTCAGCTTTTCCATCTCTGGGGGCAACCCTCTAGTCTTTGTCCTGATAACTACACGTATCACACTTCATGATGGGCAGTTGATCTCCTCAATTTTTACTAAGAACAGGTGAGGGCAGCCAGACCCTTTTGTTAACCAAGGAATGTTGTGTAGATAGTTGCATTGACTAAATACAGCTCCAGCAGAAACCTGGGCATGTTGTACAGTTTGCTCTCTTTATTAGATTAATGTAAGCTAAAGGTATACCTCAGTGGGATAATGTGCTTAGTTGTAACCAGGTCCTGGCTTTGATCTCCAGCACCACAAAAACAAAACACACCAAAGTAAATGTTTCTATTTCTTAAAGCTTTTTGGAATGTTTGTGTTGACCCCGCCCACCTCTTAGGGCAGATGATCTTTCCTTCTGTTTTACTGGGATATTACTACTGTGTGAGTCTGGGGGGGAGGGGGGGGCTTCCTACTGCCTACTGTGATCTTAGCCTGAGCTGCACCTACCTCATCTTCTTGTGGCCGAGGAAAAGGTCTGTCTCCACGCGTGTCCCGGACCCTAGTCCTTTGCCAGGGCCTGTGTGCGCCTCTGCCTGCACAAAAACCTGCTCTCTTTCGTTTTCCTCGCTTCCAGTTGGTAATGAAACATTAACAGATGTATTCCTCAGCTTCCTCTTAGAGCCAGTTCAGTGTCTCGGCTTCTACCGGAGCTCACACTTCCCTTGTACTTGTACTTGCCCTGCTATATTTCTGGGCCCTTCTCCTTACTCTGTTGTGTGAACTGTTCAAGATTTTCCTCAACCCATGAGGTGTGCAGGGCCCCGCGGTTGTCCTCAGACCTCTTCTTGGGGCGGTGGCTTTGGTTACCCTCATGTCTTCTGCCTTCGGTCCAGAGCCCTCTTGCAAACTGCAGGCTGACAGCGTCTGCTTTCACGTACTGCCGCCTGAGCCGCTTGAAGGCCTTGGTCAGAGCATGTTCCAAATTGAAATCCTGGGCTTGGGAGATGACTCTGTTGGTAAAGTGCCTGCTGAGCAAGCAGGAAGCCCTGCATTCAGATCCCCAGGGCCCATGTGGAAAACTGCCAGGCGCATGCTTCTACAGCCCCCCACCCCCAACTGGAGAGGTGGAAACAAGAGGGGCTTGGGAAATGGAGCAGCCTGTCTAGTTGAGTTAACACAAGATTCAGTTAAGCTTAAGGTGGAGAGTGATAGAAAACACCAGGCATTTCCTCTGACTTACATAATACATACATATGCACCATGTACACCAAAATCTTCTAAAATGAGAATGTTCATATTCAGTCTCATTTATTTTAATTGAAATCTTGCTGATACTCTGTGCTCCTTTTCAAACTAAATGTTCCGTTTCGTTATTCTGGCCAGAGTCTGAAACACAGACCTCACTTCTTGTTTCTACCAGCTTCCATATTTAACCAACTGTGTGTGTGTGTGTGTGTGAGAGAGAGACAGAGACAGAGACAGAGAGAGAGACACAGAGAGACACAGAGAGAGAATATGAGCACGAATGAGATCATCCCTTCTCTGTGCTGTGGGACTCTTGCTTCTTGACTAGACTAACTCTTCAGGATCTTCATGTTCGTCTGGAGCAGTCTCCCTTATTGATTTATTGTCTGGTTAATTCTTACGTGTCTTTCAGACATCAGTAGTCAGGTATTTTCTTTGTTTATGTGCGTGTGTGTGTGTGTGTGTGTGTGTGTGTGTGCACATACATGCACACACATACATGCATACATACACATATACATACATACATCCTGCACATACATGCACACACACACACACATACATGCACACACACACACACATCCTGCACATACATGCACACACACACATACACACACACACACATCCTGCAAATACATGCATACATACACATACACACACACACACACACACACACACACACACACACATCCACACAAAATAAACTAAAAAAATAAAACTTAAAAAAACAAAAAACAAACAAAAAACCCTGCAGTCATTGCTTTAAGAAATCTTTTACCCACCACACTGTGTTGGTAGAATCCTACTTTGTTACTTTGTAACTTTGTAGAGCCCTGACAGTCAAAAGCTAGCACAAGGACGTGGTGTGTTTGGGGGTAGCCCTGGCCTTGACTCTCACTTCCGCTCACTGCATAAGCCTCTGCTGACTTTTTATGTGTTTTCAAGTATTAGTTATTTTTACCTGTGTAATGGTTTCTTCTTTTTATGACATTTTCATTCCCACATTTTATGCTCATCTTGTAAAAACCCATGAAATATGTAGGACAGAATGGTCGACCCTGTTTTACCTGTGGGGAAACTGCCTGTGAAAGGCACGTTGCTTACACACAAGCAGCTGATTCTAAGTTAGTGCCAGGGTGTGACCAGGAGCGACAGAAATATCCCATTGAACAAACTGAGTGCAGAGTGGAAACAGTTCAGCCTTATAACATTCTTCGTTGAGTGCTTAGGATTTTGTCATTACTAAAACATCTTTTTACATTTTCTAGCTTGAAATCCAGAATCATCCTTTTTTTGAATCACTCAGCTGGACTGACCTTGTACAAAAAAAGATCCCACCACCATTTAATCCTAATGTGGTAAGTCTATATTTTTTCTAAAGTAGTGAAACCTAGAGGTGTGATTTTGGAAATAGATCCCCGAAGCTAACTCAGTAAAAAAGGAGTCGGTGCCTAAGCATGGTGCAGTCTGTCACTGAGAGGCTTCTAGCTCAGTGGTGGAGGAATTGCCTAGTGTTCCACAAAAGAAAATAACAGCGGCTTCAAGGTGACCGATAATATCACGGTTCCATTAAGTGTCTTCCTACACAGTTACTGTGAAATGCTTCTTGGCAAATGTCAAAAGGATGGTCTTAATAAAGAGGTGGAAACTAAGGTAGCCATTATCATTTCTGTCTATACTAAACCAACATTATAGTGATGATAACGATGTTTTTCCTGTGTGTGTGTGTGTGTGTGTGTGTACGTACGTACACAGGTTCTCTCACTAAACCTGAGCTCACCCAGGTTTCAGCTGGGCTGCCTTGCTATTGAGCTGCAGGGATTCACCCTGTCTGCCTCCCTGGTGCTGGAATTACACATGTCTAACACTGTTCTGCTGGACATGGGTCCTGGAGATCTGACCTCATGCTTGCTTGCCAAATACTTTATCAGTTCAGCTGTATCCTTAGCCCTAAGCAAAGTCTTTTAATGAGAATATAAATTGTTAAGTCTTTTTTAGAAAATCATAAAAGTGTTATTAAAATGTTACATTCATGTTAGCTAAACTTGTTAGCTCTACAGATGGAAGGAGTTTACCTAAAGATACATTTTTTTTAGCAAAAAAAAAAAAAAAAAGCTGGTCAGAGATCTGTTTGACAGAATGAACAGCATGTAAAGTCTTAGAAACGAACATATAGTAATAAACAAATTGTCAGTAGTAATGTTAATAACCTCTGGTAGCTTTCTCTGTATAGATACATAGTTTGTATTTGGCTGTTACTTATAACATGCTCCTCAGATGAGCTGTGAACTTACTACAGTTAATGTTATCATTAGTATATCTGTTTATAAATGAGGGAGTGAATGGACAGTCAATCACAGCTGGATAAAAAGTGACAGTGTCAATATTCAACTCTGGGTGGGCTTCCAAAGCCATTGTTGTGTGTCTGCATGGGGGTGGGTTTCCAAAGCCATTGTTGTGTGTCTGCATGGGGGTGGGCTTCCAAAGCCATTGTTGTGTGTCTGCATGGGGGGTGGGTTCAGGGTTTCCAAAGCCATTGTGTGTCTGCATGGGGGTGGGATTCCAAAGCCATTGTGTGTCTGCATGGGGGTGGATTCCAAAGCCATTGTTGTGTGTCTGCATGGGGGTGGGTTTCCAAAGCCATTGTTGTGTGTCTGCATGGGGGTGGGCTTCCAAAGCCATTGTTGTGTGTCTGCATGGGGGTGGGTTTCCAAAGCCATTGTTGTGTGTCTGCATGGGGGTGGGATTCCAAAGCCATTGTTGTGTGTCTGCATGGGGGTGGGTTTCCAAAGCCATTGTTGTGTGTCTGCATGGGGGTGGGCTTCCAAAGCCATTGTTGTGTGTCTGCATGGGGGTGGGTTTCCAAAGCAGTTGTTGTGTGTCTGCAGGGGTGTGCATTCATGTGTGTGCCAGAGGAAATCACTTCAAGAAGTCAGTGTGATTCTCTATAGTCTGCTTCAGGGTCAGATTCTGGGCCTAAGAGCTGTGGTCATTTACACCTCTCAACACAACAGCATCTGTACTGACTATTTCATGGAGTTCAGCATTGATGGTTTAATGACTACTCTAGAAAGAATAGTTTTTGTCCTGATTTTTACTTTGGGCTTAGAGAGGCTCAATCCCCATTCTTACTTCACTGAAGAGGAAACAGGCACCTACAGAGAGGGTAATTATGTAAGGAACTGCAGCTGACACATTCCATAGTCAGAATTTGATGAAGGTTGTTGGTGTGGCTCATACTGGTTTGTGTCAATGTGTTTTTGAGCATGTCAGTATGGAGGATTGCTGGAGACTGACATTGTTTAGCAGGTGCTATATCACTGAGGTAAATCCCCAGCTCTGAAATTATTTTTTTAATGATTTATTTAATTTGAATTTATGTGCATTGGTGTGAAGGTGTCAGACAAATCCCCTGTCACTTGAGTTACAGACAGTTGTGAGCTGCCATGTGGGTGCTTGGAATTGAACCTGGGTCCTCCAGAAGAGCATCCAGTGCTCTTAACCACTGAGCCATCTCTCTAGCCCCTTTGAAATTATTTTTAAATATTTTTTTGTTTATTTTTTATTTGTGTGTATATGTGTGTGTGTGTGTGTGTCTGAGTGTGCATATGAGTACCACATGCATCCCTGGTGCCCGCTGAGGCCAGCAGAGGGCATTAGATCCTCTGGAACTGAAGTTAAGGGCATTGTGAGCCATCAGATGTAGACGCGGGGACCAAACCTACGTCTTCTGCCATACTAACCTTCCCTGTTTAATTTTTTGAGATTTTATTTTTCTTTTATGTGTATGTGTACAAGTGTTTGCCTGAATGTATGTCTGTGCACTGCGTACATGCAGTGTTCATGGAGGCCAGAAGAAGGGGTCAGATCTCTTGGAACTGGAGTTATAGATTATTGTTAGATTATTGTGAGCCACCATATAGGTGCTGGGACTTGAACCTGGGTCCTCTGGAAGAGCATCCAGTGTTATTTTCTATTATGATTTTTTAAGAAATAAGATGTATTTTGATCATATTTTCCCTCCCCCCAGTTCTCATATCCTCCATACTTTCTTAGCCACCCAACCTTATGTTCTCCCTCTTTTAAAAAACAGTACACTGTCAGCTGAGTGTAATGGTGCACACCTTTAACCTCAGCACTCAGGAGGCAGAGACAGATGGATCTCTGAGTCCAAAGCCAGCCTGGTCTACAGAGGAAATGCCAGAGCCACACAGAGAAACCTTGTCTCAAAAAAGAAAAAAAAAAAACCCACAAAAGCAAAATATACACATACATACACACACACACACAAATGGAACAAATAGAAGTCAAAATAATATATAAATAAAATATATAATAAAAAAAACCAAAAACCCATAAGACCAAAAAAAAAAAAAAAAAAAAGCCCAAAGCAAACTAAAACAGAAAGTCCAGAAAATGCCATTGAGTTTGTTTTGTGTTGGCCAACTCCTCCTGAGCATGAGGCCTGCCCTGAAGGGTGGTTACTATACCAGGAAGACCAGTGGAGGAAACTGATTTTTTCCCCTTGCTAGAGGGCATCTAATGGAGATAGCTTATGGTTAGGAGTGGGACCCATCAGGCTTGAATCTGCGCAGGCTTTTTGCATGCTGCCATAGTCTCTCTCAGTTCATGTGTGTGTCGGGTCAGTCCTGTTGTGTCTGGAAAACACTGTCTGCTTGTAGACATCCTTCACCTCTGACTCTACACTCTTTCTGCCTCCTTTTCTACACAGATCCCTGAGCCTTCAGGGAAGGGCTCTGATGAGGACATCTCATTTAGGACTGAGTGCTCCAGAGTCTCTTGCTCTCTGCACGTTGTCCAGTTGTGGGTCTCTGTGTTAGCTCCTTCTGCTACAAGGAGAAGCTTCTCTGACGATGGCTGAGCAAGGCACTGACCTATGGAATAGCAGTATGTCATTAGGAGTCATCTTATTGCCATATTCCTTTAGCAGAATGATAGTGTTACATTTTCCACTAGTATTAGCATTTCCCCTAATAACAGTATTGCATTTCCCATGACCTATATAGTCCCAAGTTCTTGGACACTTTAGCAGTGTCAGATATGGCTTCCATTTCATGGAGTGGGCCTTAAGTTCAATCAGAGTGCTTGGTTGCTCCGATAACATTTGTGCCACTGTTATACCAGTATATCTTGCAAGCAAATCACTGTTGTGAGTTGCAGGGTTTGTAGCTAGAGTACATTGATGATTGCCTTTCTTCTTCAATAGTGTGCAGAGTACTTTTTAGTACCATGAAAGTTTAGTAGGGGTGAAGGCTCTAGATAGGTGCCAGCCAGACTTCTCTGTGTCTTCTGTAGGGCTGGATTGGTAGATGGAAATGGCTTAAATTTGGTTTTTTCATGGAATATTTTTCTTTCTCTGTCAATCATGATTGACAGCTTCGCTGGGCATAGTATTCTGGGCTGGCATCTTGTTGTCTCTTAAGAGGTTTAGAACATCCGTCCAGACCTTCTGACTTTCAGAGAATCTCCATTGAGAAGTTAGGTGTTATTCTAGTATGCCTGCCTTTTTATGTTACTTTATCTTTTTCATTGTAGCTTTTAATATCCTTGTTCTGTCCATTTGGCGTTATGATTATCATGTGTTGTTGGAAATCTCTTTTCCGGTCCTGCCTGTCTGGTGTTCTGTGTGCTTCTTGTACCTTTTTTTTTTTTTTTTTTTAATTCTCTCATACATTGCATCCATTAGTTTCCCTTACCTCCTCTCCTCCCTGCCCCTCCCTCACCTCCCTTGATTCCATATCAACTCCTATTCTGTTTCCCTTTAAAAAAAGAGGGGGGGCAGGCCTCCCCAGGATATTCACCAAACATGGCCTAACAAGATACAACAAGACTAGGCACAAATCCTCATATCAAGGCTGGATGAAGCAAACCAGTGGAAGGAAAAAGATCCAAAGAGCAGGCAAAGAGTCAGAGACAGCTCACCCCCACTGTTAGGAATCCCACAAGAACCCTAAGCCACACAACCATAAAGTACATGCAGAGGACCCAGCTCACACCCACACAGGGTCTGTGTTTGCCACTTCTGTCTCTGGGAGCCTCTGGGAGCCCTGCTTAGTTGATTCTGTGGGCTGTGTTCTTGTGGTGTCCTCAACCCCTCTGGCTTCTACAATCCTTCCTCCTCTTCTTCTTCAGAGTTCCCTGGCTCCATCCTAGTGTTTGGCTATGAGTATCTGCATCTGCTCCCATCAGTTACTGGATGACGCCTCTCTGATGACTCTTGGGCTAGGCACCAATCTTTGAGCATGGCAGAATGTCATTAGGAATCATTTTATTGACTACTTTTTTTGCCAGTTGTGTTTGGTTCTAACCTGGTTCTTTGGGCTGTCCTGCCTCTGGTTTATGGCTGGGTTGATGTCCCAGTCCCATTGCTAGGAGCTTTGCCTGGTTACAGAAGATGGCCAGTTCAGGTTCTGTATCCCCCATTACTAGGAGACTTCACTAGGTCACTCTCATAGATTCTAAGGAGTTTCCACTGCACTGTTTCTACATCACCCCCTAAACACCCCCAGTTTCAGTACTCTTTCCCTCCACCACCCCCACCTGATCCCTTCTCTTCCCATCCCCACCTACACCAGTCCACCCACAAAATCTATTCTATTTCCCCTTCTCAGGGAGATCCAAGCATTTCCCCACACACACACTTGAGCCCTCCTTGTTACTTAGCCTCTTGGGGACTGTGAATTAGAACATGATTATCCTTTACTTTACTTTATTTAACAGCTAATGTCCACTTAAAAGTCTGTCTTTCTGGGTCTGGGTTACCTCACTCAGGATGACTTTTTTTTCTAGTTCCATTTTCTTGCAAATTTTATGATGTCATTGTTTGTAACAGCTGAGTAATAATACTCCTTTGTGTAAACGTACCACAGTTTATTTATCCATTCTTCAGTTGAGGGACATCTAGATTGCTTCCAGTTTCTAAATAAAGCTGCTATATAGTATCATAGCTGGGCAAGTGTCCTTGTGATAGGATGGAGCATCCTTTGGGTAAGAGTGATACCACTGGGTCTTGAGGTGGATTGATTCCCACCCTGCTGCAAAACCACCATATTGATTTCCAAAGTAGCTGTACAAGTTTTCACTCAGCCTGCAGGCAGTTCAGCAGGTTAGGGAGTGTCCCTTCCAGAGGCTCAGTTGATCTAAACCTCTTTCAGGCAGGTCAGCTGGTTTCTGCTTCTTCTGGACAGCTTGTCTGGTCTTTGCAGTTTGGCTTCTTTATTCTGAGAGGGTGGGGCCTACTGTATTTGGTCAGTTTTAGGGACTTCCTGAAGCTATTTTGAGTTGTTTGCCTTCCTGCTTAAGGCGTTTCCCTGGAGGATGGAGTGTTTCGATCTCGGAGGAAACCATCACACCACACTTGGTGGGACTTACCTCTGAAGCTCTTGTGCAACATCCAAAACTTTTCATTTACGGTTTTATTTCAGTTTGGGTTTTCTTTAGTGATTCTGTTTCTTTGTTAATTTTACTTTCGTGTCTGGAGTTGTTTTCATTATTTCATTCAACTGTTGTTGTTGTTTTTATATTCATTCCCCTGATTTTGAAGTCCTTGACTTGTGCGTCCACCATATGCGTTTTCAGGGCCTGCTGGGTTTGGATACAGGTCCGTTGTCTGTGCTGTTCACGTTTGTTTTCATGCTAGGCTCTGGGCACCTAGAGTTGCACTGTTTGGTGTCACCCTCTGCCCTTGGCTCTGCTGGGTGAGAGTTCTGTCCTTTGGGTGCTGTCGCCCTCTCTGGATCCTGAGGAAGTGTGGTGGCTGTGGGGCCCTGGCAGAGAGTACCTGTGCTAGTCAGGGGGTGACGGAATGGACATGGCATTGGAGGAAAGGCAGAGAGCGTTGGTGTGAAAGAGCTAAGCTGCATCTGCGCTGAACGGTGGATCCTCAGGGAATGAGGTGGGGAGAAGGGGTTCCTGCAAGGAGACGGCCACAGAACTGAGAGTAAACCTGGGAAGAGTGTAATGGAGGACAGGAGAGCTATGTCCCAGCCTGATGTGGCCTGGGGGGGGGGGGGGGGGGGGGGGGGGGGGGGATCCTCCCCGTGTTCTTGCGGACACAGAAATGGAGATGGCCTTGAAGAGAAGGCTGAAAGAGTTGGTGAGAAAGTGCTAAACCAGGCCTACCCACAGCCAGTGCTCTAGCCACTGAGCCATCTCTTCAGCCCCTTTTGATTTCCTTTTAATTGTAAAGTCTTTAATGCTCTAATCCCAGAGAATTTTGTACTCTGGGGGAGATTTTCTGACATGGAAGAACTTAGCATTCCAAGCTCATTCCTTTTCCTCTGATTAATCTGTAGATTTACAGGGCTAACTGATATCCTGGGATTATTTTCTCTGCCCCAGTCTCTGTCTTTGTGACTCAGTTGGACTTCTTGATCTGGACTTGTTAAGGATTTCCCTTCCCTGTATAGCAGAAATAGCCTAGAGGTTTAGCCTGCCTTTTACAAGCACATCACCTGGGTTTATATCTCAGTTCCTATCTGTAAATGTAGTTGAAGGGAAGTGTTCAGTGTCAACACTGAATTAAATGAGAAACGCTGCCTTGGAGCTGAGCGTTTTGCCTTGTTCATCCTACTGTCCCATCAGCTGATGCCTCGGGCCTTTACACCTAAGGATGTCCTCACCAAGAGCTTCATGACCATCTCTGGAGTGCAAAAGCTTTGCTTAAAACATCCCCACTCCTCCATTAGAAAGCATCGCCCGTCCAAATGATAAACTGAGCAGGCAGACTCCAAGTGAAATACTATCGTGGAAGCCAGGCGGTGGTGGCACACACCTGTAATCCCAGCACTCGAGAGGCAGAGGCAGGTGGATCTTTGTGAGTTCTAGGCCAACCAGGTCTACCGAGTGCGATCCAGGAAAGGCGCAAAGCTACACAGAGAAACCCTGTCTCAAAAAAACAAACAAAAAAAAAACTATCCTGGAGATTTCCCTGAGCCTTGTTCCTGCACATAGGGATGGTGATGTATTGAGAGAAAGGTGGGGTTGTGTGTGTGTGGTATGGGTGTGTGTGTGTGTGTGTGTGTGTGTGTGTGTGTGTGTGGTGCGTGCGCACGCGTGCGCCCACACACTTGTGGACATTTGAAATGCTGCTGTGCTGGTCTTTCTTACCATTACCATCACTACCTACTTAACAGTAAAAATTTTAACTTGTTAAAATAGACAAATCTCAGAGTTCCTGAGTTCAATTCCCAGCAACCACATGATGTCTCACAACTGTCTATCATGAGATCTGGCGCCCTCTTCTGGCCTACAGGTGTACAAGTAGGCAGAACATTGTATACAAAATAAATAAATTTTTAAAAATAGACAAATCTCACCTTAATAATAAAAGGGGGCAGAGGGAGCAGAATAATAAGGTGGGGAATCAAAACTTGCCAGGGAAAATACACAAAGCTGTAAAGACATTTTAATGAACTAAGTTACTGAGAGAAAAACTACGGTAAATGATCCTGTGCTCTTGGTGTCTACAGGCCGGACCAGATGACATCAGGAACTTCGACACAGTCTTCACGGAAGAGGCGGTTCCCTATTCTGTGTGCGTGTCCTCTGACTATTCTATAGTGAATGCCAGTGTTCTGGAGGCAGACGATGCGTTTGTTGGTTTTTCTTACGCCCCTCCTTCAGAAGACTTATTTTTGTGAACAGTTTGACATTCAGAAACCATTGGACAGATAAATTCAAGCCTGAGGAGGAGACAGAACCACTGATTTGTGTGAATATATTCAACTATGGATAACAGTGCCTCATTTTTATATGTAATGTTAAAAACGATGAAAAATGTATTTTCTGCTGTAAGCCAGAAATAGGGCATTTCAAAGAGCTGAGTTTTGAACTGAAATTTGCATTCTTGTTTATTAAGCTTATTTTTAAACAAAAGTTTAAAGCTATTATTCTTAGCATTACCTATTTTTTAAAGATAACTTTTTGCTATTGACTGTTTTTTCCCTGTTAAGTTTACACTAACACATCCAAGATAGACTGTTATTAATAGTCTGTTACAGCTAAGTAAGATGTAGTAATATCTTTATAATTCTATGACTTTTATCATAGCAGAACTATGCAAATGGTACCTGACAGTTTAAGATGAAACCCTATCTTCCCATAAGTCATTATCTGAAATGTGCTTTTTGTTAGGATTCAAAGGCAAAAGCAGGTTAAACTCTCTGGCTGCTAGTGGACAGTAATAGCTACTCACCTGCGGCCCCTGTAAGTGAAGTCAAAAAGAAATCCTTTGCTTTTGGAATACTCAGTTCTCATCCATGCATCATTTTTCTTCTAGAGGAAAAGACAATATTTAATGGCTAGAAAGTTCTAGAATTCCCAAGGAACTGAGAAGTAATAAAATGCTACCAGATACTTTTAGTGGTGCCAAAAATAAATGTCTCTTTTCATATATTTATATTATAAATGTTTTCTATTTATGTTCCTTTTGACTCTTTGAAGGTTTAGTAGACTGTTGAGTCGGTCTAAACCTTAGTGTCTGTTTTTGCAAATAGCTGTTTCAAAACTGCCTTCCTAATCGAGTTTTTAAAATGACAGAAAAAAAAATAATTTTCTATAATGTTTACCTAATTGTGAATTAAAAAAGTAAAATAGCAAATCTGGGTCAGTGTGAATGCATGTCACTCCCTGCTCTGTAACAAAAGGTAACAATGACTTAGCAGCCACATGTTCAGTATTACTCATTGGGCAGTGACAGGGATCAGACTAACACATGGTCTCATGAAGGCTGATAAGAGTTTCCACTATGTCTGAAGTCCACACCTGCCTCTGGGGTCCTTAGACATCTTAGAAATAGCACAGAGAACGGACCATAAAATCACATGTCATCTAACATCTACATCTGTAATGGTAGAGGATGTTAGGTACAGAGAAACTATTTAAAAAGGGGTGCTTAGCTTGGGAAGCCCATTCCTGGAGGACAGTCTTTTGGGTCCTTTAAGAAAGAAACAGTGTCATGAGCTTAGCTGCCCTAAGAACAAACTTCCCTTACATGTGTTACCTTGATAAAGAGATGACAGAAACATTTCTCACCTTTGACTTAAATATGCTCAGCAGATTTGGGATAGGCGGTGCTTGGCTTTGACGGGTAGTATTTTCTATGCAGGACACTGGACCTTCCTACACTGTACATACTTGATTTGGGGCACTTCTGTAAGCTCTACTTTAATACAGAGGTTTTTTGTTGATTATAAATCAAGACAAAAATTGTACATGTATGATTTTTTATTCAGATATTCCTTAATTAAGTTGCCAAAAATTAAAGTGCAATATTGTATTTTTAAGAACAAATTTTAGACTTTTGATGTTTCTTGGATCACAAGAAATACAGATCTATGTAGCATAATAAAATTATCAGAAAGATTAATGATCAACATCTAGTTCCTGTTGTTATTTGAAATTAAAATTAGTAATGGTTACAGTAGTACCATTAAAGTGAATTATTTGTGTGTGAGAGAAAAGGTATAAATCTTAATTAATTATTTGGGTAGATATGAATTACTGGGTTACTTTATACTGGCATGTATATATATGGGTCAGGAAACAAAGTTCCAAGGTTATCTTTTCTCCCATACTGTAAGTCTTTTATTAAATATCTGCCTTTTGAACGGTCGACTGTTTGATGCTGACTACAAGAAGGTGTAAATGAGGACTAGTTATAGTCGGGAAGTGAGTTCTGCTTGTTAGTTTTGTTTTTAGGGGTGTCTCTCAATATAACCCAGCCTGGCCCCAAACTCAAGATTCTCTCAGCTCTGCCTCCTCCACCCGGGATGATGGCTTGTAATTATAACTTGTGGAAGTGGGGTTTTTTTTTTTTTTAAAACCATTGGCCACTAAACGTAATTTTTACTTCCTTGTTTTGTTACAGATCATTCTCCCCAGGGCAGTAAAGGTTTGTTGCTCGGTGGAGGCCTCCTCTTCCTAGTTGGGGTCTCCCTGCTGGAGTCTGGTGAGGGAGAAGAGGTTTTTAGTCTCCTGAGGGGCAGTCTCCTTTGCCTCCCCTAAATCCCTCCTCCAGTATTTTCCAAGGGATTATGGTGCACCCAGAGTTTTTTGAGAACACAGTAATGTGAAACCGTATCATGAGTTTCTGATGGTCTGAGTACCTTGAAATAAGTCTCAAAAAAAAAAAAAAAATTAACAGTCAAAAGGAGTGGCAACACCCAGAATATGTATAAGAATATTGGGACTGGCTGGAGAGATGGATCCAAAGTCGAGAACCCTTGCTGTTCTTGCAGAGGACCTGGATTTGATTCCCAGTACCTTCCTGGTGGCTCACAATCATCTGTAGCTCCAGTTCTAGGACGCCAACCACCTCCTGGTCTCCTCAGGCACCAGGCATGCGCTGGTGCACATACATACATGCACGTGGTGCACATACATACATGCAGATACTCACATAATACACACAAAATGAAAACAAGTAAATCTATAAATTTTTAAGAAGTGTTTGGATTCTCTTCCACTTTTCATGTTTATTAAACTAATATAGGAAAAAACGTTCTTCATTTCACCAATGGAATTCTAGTTGATTTATCTCATTTACGTCACATTTTTAGTTACATGGCAAGTTATATAACTACTCATTTGTAGTCTTTTAAACATATCCCTTAGTGGATAAACTGACTTGTATACAAATAATTTTTCAGGGTGGGCAAGATGGCTCAGCAGGTAAGGGCAGCTGCCACCAAGGCTGATGCCCTGAGTTCAGTCACTGAGACCCACACAGTGGGAGGGAACCATCTTCCATAAGCTGTCCTCTGACCACCATGTGCACCCCACACACACACAAATGAAAGTTTTGAAAACGTTTTCGATTCTTCAACGTTCAGTTTTACACAAGTAAGCACACTGAGAAAGGGGAAATTCTGCACTGTCTTCCAATATAATTTCTGAAAATCCAAAGTTGGCAACAGTAGAGAATAACTTAAATAACTTAATAAAATAACCGAGATACGGAGAGTCGCTATAGAACAGTGAAGTGGTCGAAGAAGCCTGCAGATGAGAACGCGGTTGGCTACAAGGTGAATGTTAAGGCAGCCAGCTAAGTCACTCCAGCCCTGCCCACCAGGAGAACCAGACACACTGACGGTTCTACAAATCCTGGCAGTATTCAAAAGTGACAGCTTTTATCATAAATTCTCGTGCTGGAATGAATCTCATAGGTTCGTTGTTTCTCACACCCACCATACTTGGAGCAATTAATAAAGCCAGGGATTAGGTATTTCTACTTTAGTTCTGGTTAAATATTTGTGGCAAAGTCTACAATGAGTTGTCAATATGTAAATGTTTCTATGTTTTAATAGTTAACTCATGGAAGGCAGAAGGTTGAAACACAGTACTATCAGGCCACACAAATGGCCAATGGGGATGAATCACTGTTGGACTTTTTCAGTTCTTTTTAGGTAGTAAACGCAGCCTTGCTGCTGGTAGGTTTTTCTGTGACCCAGTGGTGACAGTGAATCATTCAAAAATAACAGCTTATAGGCTGGTGAGGTGGCTCAGCAATAATGATGCTGAGTTTGATATCCAGGACCTACATGATGGAAGAAAAGAGAGCTGAAATCTACAAGTTGTCCTGTGACATCCATGTGTGCTCTGGCATGAATGCGCATGCACAATAAATGTATTTTTTTAATTACAGCATATGATGGGGGTATTGTTCAGTTGTAGAGGGCTTGCCTGGAACCCCTGAGACCCTAGGTTCAATTCCATATATATATTCACATATACACACTAGTTTACTTTGTTAATGATCTATTGATTTTGATCCTTAACACTTGTTTATCTCTATTAATTTTAAAGATTCTTAAAAATTATATATATAATGTACACACACACACACACACACACACACACGTATACAGGTGTCATCAGAGGCCAGAAGAGGGGTCGGGTCACCTGAGACTGGAGATATACGTGCTTGTGAACTGCCTGCCATGGGTGCTGGAAGCTGAACTCAGGACCTCTGGAAGAGCAGCAAATGCCCTCAACCTCTGAGCCATCTCTCCAGCCCTGATTATTAATCTTAATTGAGAACATTGTCCCAAGTGCTGAAGAAAAGAGATCTGAGGTTCACTTGGATGGTACAGGAGCTAGATTACTTCACCAGTTACCTGGATTTTTTTAATCTATATTTATTCCCTGAGAACTTCATGCATGTATATGATGTATTTTGGCCTTATCTAAACCCCACTCTCCATCCCCTCCCACAAACTTGTCCACAACACACAGGATCCTCTCCCAACTTCGTGTCTTTTTTTAACTAACCCACTGAGTCCAGTTAATACAACAAATACATAATCTCTGGTTTTTTATACGATCTACTGGTGTCTTTTGATCGAGACTCTGGTTTTTGATATGATCTATTGGTGTCTTTTGATCGAGACTGTTAATATCCAGAGTTATATGTATTGGTACCTGAATATTGATCCCTGACATCTTGTTGATTTTGTAGTGTTTGGTTTTTTTCCTCTCCTCTCTCTTAACTACTGTCCTAGCATGGCTTATCTTTCCTGTGGCTGAAGAGGTGTATTTGTTTTTCCTTTTGGTCAGAAAGATTTCCTAATGTATTTTCCGCTGAGCTGGCTTAGAGGACAGAAGTTCCTTTAGCCTGTTCTTATCATGGGAAGTTTTTGTTTTTTCTTCAGTTATGAGAGACATTTGCTAAAAATGTGTATCAGTTACTTTTCTGTTTCTGTAACAGAGCACCATGACCAAAGGCCACTTACAGAAAATTTTTTTTGTCTTTCCGTTCCAGAAGGAGGGTCTACAGTGGTGGAGGAGGCAGGAAGTAGGAGCAGGTAGCTGGCTGGGCACATTTTCAACTGCACAAAGCAAGCTGAGAGGGAACTGCAGGTGAACAAGGCTGTAAACACTCAAAGCTCACACCCAGCAGTAGACTTCCTTCAGCAGGGCTGTGCATCCTCAACATCCCACAACCTCCCCCAAACAGCTCCACCAAATGGGGACCGAGTATCCAAATACCCGAGCCGATGGGGGGGGGGGGCACCACAGTATAGTAGTCAGGTTGGCAGTGGTTGTCTTTCAGAACTTTAAATTCATCTGTCTGTCCAGTCCCTCCTGGCTTTTGAAGTTCACGGGAATAATTTGCTATTAGTCTGATGGGCCTACATTTATATGTAATAAGCTTGGCATTTCTCTCTGGGTACATTTTTGTATGTTTGTTCTTTTCATTCCATGTTTTAATTTTAATATGATGAGGGAAGGTTTTATCTACTGTTGTTTTGATATCTGGACTGGCGTTTTCCTAATGCTGGGCTATTTCATTTTGGTTTTTTGAAAATGTATTTTTGTGCCCTTAGACTGAGGTGGTTCTTTTATGCCTACAACCATAGATTTGACCTTTCAGGATGTCATATATATTCTGAAATTCCCACCGGTATCTTTTTATTATTTTATCTTTGTCTTTGTGGGATTCTTCTAGTTCCTCCATCTTGTCTTGAAGCTCATATATTCTGTCCTCTCCTTGGCCTATTCTGTTGCTGAGACTTTCCACGTAAAATTTTATTTGGGCCAGGTGGTGGTGGCACACGCTTTTAATCCCAGCACTTGGGAGGCAGAGGCAGGCGGATCTCTGTGAGTTTGAGGCCAGCCTGGTCTACAGAGCAAGATCCAGGACAGGCTCCAAAACTACACAGAGAAACCCTGTCTCAAAAAAACCAAAAAACAAAACAAAACAAAATTTATTTGGATTACTAGTTTTTTATTTACAACATTTCAGATAAATTCCTTTGTTTATTTTCTCGTTCATATTATCCATTGCCTTCCTGATTTCATTCAGATATTTGTGTCTTTGAACACACTTATAAGTGTATTTTGAGTTCTCTGGGATTTCATCTAACTCAGTCTCACTAGATGCCATAAGCTTCATTTATGTGTATGTGTATGAGCCTAAGTGAGTGTATGTTCACCACGTACATGTGAGCCTATGTGAGTGTATGTTGTAGCCTGCAGAGGCTAGAAGAGCGCACAGATCCCATGGAACTGGAGTTACAGGTTGTGGCCCACATAGGGCGCTACAAACCAAGCCTGGGTTCTCTGCTAGTGCCCTAAGCACTCTCAACTGCTGAGCCGTCTCTCCAACTCCCAGGTTGATGACCAGGTAGGAATAAAATATGGTAGAATTGAGTTCAGAAAATAATTCCACAGCCTGGGTGTTCAAAGTGCATGATATAAGTTCTATATTCTTCCCTGGGTAGGGTGTTAGCTGGGGGAGCAGTCATAACTGCTTTATATTATTACCACTGTACAGTGTCATCCTAGTCAATGAATAGCACTGCCCCTTGACTTCAGTAACTTGGAAGATACAGCGAGGATGGTATGGAGCAGACTCAGACGTGGTGGCACGTGGCACGTGCGTTATGTAGTGACTTCCTCCTGATTGAAACCTTGTCCCCTGAAGAGGAAAGAGGTGTACTACGCCAAGTAGTACACTTGAGCCAGCACAATTTTTAGTGGTTTTGTTGTTTGGTAAAAACTTCTATTGATCTTTAATTCATATACTATACAACCCATCCATTTAAAAAGGCACTATTAGCCAGATATGGTGAAATGTACCTGTAAGCCATGCACTTGGAAGCTGAGGCAAAATTGTGAGTTCAAAGCTTGCCTACACTACAAACTGAGTTCAAGACCAGCCTTGGCTACAAAGTAAATGTAAGGCCATACTGGGTTGTAATAGAGACCATGCCTGAAAAATCAACAATTGACAGGCTTTATTATATTGAGAATTGTGCAGCCATTATTTTGGTCAACTTTAGGATATCTCCATCACTTCACCAACAACCCCTGGGAGCTGGGGGTCTAGTTCAGGGTCAGTCTCCGGCACCAAGAAAAGAAACAATGGACAGTGTGCTATCCACTTAATGGAGTATTACAAAGGAAGACAATTCTAACATGGATGAGCCTTTAGGATGTTTTATGAAGTAGAATAAGAGGCACAAGACAACAAATGCTGTATGGTTCCATTTTTGAGTTCTGGAGTAGCCAATTTCAAGAAGCCAGAATGGTTATGGCCAGGCACTTGGGAAATGAGAGTTTGGGGAAGATGAAAAAAGTATTGGAAACAGTGTCGTAGTTTCACGACAGTGTGAATTTAATGCCACCCAGCTTCCACTTGAGTAGCTAAAATGGTACATTTTGTTATGTGTATTTTACCACAATTTTAGGGGGGGGAAATCCCCTACCCAGTAGCAGTCACCTTCCCTTACCAAATCTTAGGTAGTCACAAATTTATATACAGGTTTGCCTATCCTGGATATTTCATGTGAATGGCATCACACGTGACTTTTGCGTCTTTCGTCGTGCAGAGTGCACTCACGACCCATCCATGTTGTGCTAGCGCTGACTTCTCTTTTTAATTCAAAGACTATCGTGTTGTCTTGCGTTGCTAAACCACGGCTGTTGGGACGCTAGTTGGACGTGAAGGCGTTCACTTCGGTGAAGTTATATTAGTTTACATGTGCACGCTTTTCTGTGTTTTCACTTGGAATTAGCCCTTCCTACCTCAGTGTTTCCAAAGTTTACAATGCTTTTTCACGTCCCCAAAGCAGAATTATTATTATTATTATCATTATCATTATTATTATTATTTTACACAGATAGCAAACGTCCTTGGCCTAGACAACAACCGCAAAGGCGGCCGCTTCTCTTTGCCCAGCGCCGCGAACCGCACTGATGTGGTACAGCTGGGGCTGGTTGCCCTGGTGACAGCCGGGCTGAGGTCCCGGCAGACCCCGCGCGCGCCCGCCAACGGTCTGCAGCGCGCGTGCGCAGGAGGCCCCGCGCTCGCGGCCGTGCGGTGCAGGTGGGTCTTGTTCCGGAGGAGGAGCCCGGGTGGCCGGCTCCAGGGACGCGGGCCAGGCCGAGCTCTCCTGGCTGAGTTCCGAGTTCTGTGAGCCTGGGTCTCCTCACCTCCTCACGGCTCCCGCAGCCCTGACAGGAGGGAAGACTTGGAAGTATCCGGTCGCCCCCTGCTGTGTGTGTGTGCGTGTGTGCGTGTGCGTGCGTGTGTGCGTGTGTGTGTCTGTGTCTGTGTGTGTGTCTGTGTGTGTGTGTGTGTCTGTGTGTGTGTGTCTGTGTGTGTGTGTGTCTGTGTGTGTGTCTGTGTGTGTCTGTGTGTGTGTGTCTGTGTGTGTGTGTCTGTGTGTGTGTGTGTGTGTGTGTGTGTGTGTGTGTGTCTGTGTGTGTGTGTCTGTGTGTGTGTGTGTGTGTGTGTGTGTGTGTGTGTGTGTGTGTGTGTGTCTGTGTGTGTGTGTCTGTGTGTGTGTCTGTGTCTGTGTGTAGACCAGGCTGGCCTCGAACTCACAGAGATCCCCCTGCCTCTGCCTCCTGAGCGCTGGGATTAGAGGCGTGCACCACCATACCCGGCAAGACTTACTTCTTAGCGGACAGTTGGGCTCCACGTCCCTCTTATGAAGCCCCTGAACTTCAGACCCAATTTCTGGTCGCCCTCTTTGCTACCTGGCTGACTTGAAAGTCTGAGGCACACGTGCCTGCTACTTGAACACTCCCTTATTTGGAGGCGCTGGGATGGAACCCGGCTTTGGCCATCACAACAGCTGATTTCAAGTCCTGGCTTTGCTATGCACCTACCCTAGAGCTCATATGTGGCCTGAGGCCACGGAGGCCTCGCCTTCTGTTTCCCTGTCTGTGTTGTACAGGTTGGTCATGAGGTCCAGGATGGAGTCTTTAAAATTCTAGAATTCATCTCCTCCATTCCATTTTGTTCCAAGTACCCTGGACTGGTCCATCCGTCTCTGAGAAAATACACTAGTTGAAAACTGACAGTTGGCTGTTTGCTGTTTCAAAGCATTCTCCACACAGGCAATAGGAAGAAGCTAATTTCCAACATAAAAAATTAAAATGGACCTAATTCTGTTTCCAAAAACTTTGTAAACCTCTCTTTTCCTGTATAATCATCTTGCACTTCAAAACTCAGCGTCAGTCTGGTTTTGCTCAACCGTTTCACCCACTGTCCTCCAATTTCAGAAACATAATTTACTTTTTTTTTTTTATACAGGGGTTCTCTGTGTGGCCCTGGCTGTTCTAGAACTCACTCTCTAGGCCAGGCTGGCCTCAAACTCAGGGATCCACCTGCCTCTGCTTCCTGAGTGCTGGGATTAAGGATGTGCATAACCATACCCTGCAGAAACCCGGTATTCTAAGGATGTCAACCTTCAAAATTATTGATTTTGACCCCGATGTAACAGCAAACAGGATAGGCCTACCACTTACTTTTCTGTGTAAAGTATCCTGAACTTCAGGTACTAAATGGGTGAATTCAATGATGTATGACTCATAATGGAGATGTTAGCTGATATCTTTGGAAATCTCTCCCCATTTTAGAAATATTCACCCACTAAAAACCAACTTTATTTATTTGTTTATTTGCTTATTTTCTTATTTGTTTGCTTGTTTGTTTATGTATGTATGTATGTATGTATGTATGTATGTATGTATGTATGTATGTATGTATGTGGTGCTGGGACTGAGCCCAGCTTTGTGCATGCTAGGCAGATTCTCCAGGACAGCATTACTGTATTTAGGGCCTCAGAGAAACTCATTTTATCTCTTTACAGTAGAGTGCATAGCTTCTTTGTTAACCCACTGTCCTCAACCAAAAGAGTCCAGAGCAGTAGAAAAACATCACAGCCCATACATGAGGGTGGCCCAGATTTTGTGAAGTATTTCACTTACCATGTTCAGTGGTCACTGACATGGTCCTATTTCTAGGACCATGTTATTCCATAGCTGTGTGCATAGCTGCCTTACTTGCTGTGTTCTTGCAAAGGATAGGCATTACATTTTGTATTCCTGGTACCTAGGGAAGATGTCAATAAATAATAGCTGTAAAACAAGCAGTTGATAATGATTCAATACATGTGCTAGTCACTATTTGTGACTTCTCAAAAAACTGGATTCCTTAAGGGCAGGTTCTAATCTTAACCATATCATTACTAATAAACTTCACAGTGTCTGTGTAGCATATCTTGTTTCTAACCAGTGTTTTCTGCTCAAGTGAGGTTTTTATATTCCCCTCTCTACTTCTACAGTTTAATGTTCTACGTTTGTCCCTGACAAAGATTTAAAGCTGAAAGAGGCCTTAATTATTCCGTGTCTTTGTCTCCTTCAGCTACAGATACTGAGCCAAGAGGTCAGCTAATTTCCCCAACAAATGTTCATAGTACCGCATTTAATATTTCTTTTCTTACATCTCTCTCTCTGTCTCTGTGTGTGTGTGTGTGTGTGTGTGTGTGTGTGTGTGTGTGTGTGTGAGAACAAGAGTTCAGGTGTGGGAGATCAAAGGACGACTTGCTGAAGTCGGCTCCCTCCTTTCACCATGTCAGTCCCAGGGATCAAACTTATTCATTAGATGTGACAGTGAGCTTCTTTACCCAATGAGTCATCCCAGAATGAATTTATGAAACAGTGTATGACACACTCGTCCTTCAGCCTATGCTTACACGGGATTATCGTCATCTAAAATTATTTGTTTCAATTTTCGTTTTTTAGAGTGCCTGAGCTAGAAAGACATTTGAGCATCCTGTTAAGTTTGTGGTCTTTTAACTCATAACTAGATATTGATTAAAGTGTTATTTGGACATGGTATATGTTGATGTGAGGTCTGGGTTCAATCGAAAGGTTTTGTTTCTCCTTCAGTGGGGAGGTTTTAGAGTTGGAAAGTTTACCTAGCTGTATTCTCAATTTTAAGTTTTAATAATCTGTAAATTTTATAGAGGTTTTCACAGGTAAGCTTTATTTTGTTTCTAGGTTTCTTCATTCTTTACAAGGGTCTCATCACTTGTAATCTCTACTCCCAACTGTGGTTAACTTGCTGACAATAAAGAGGAATATCAACAAGGAGACAATGACGAATCTGCACATGAAGGAGGCGGCCCTTGTCTATCTCGACAGAAGTGGAGGCCTCCAAAAGTTCATAGGCGACTGCAAGTACTACAATGGTATGTCAGCAAAGGTGGCTGCTGAGAACCTTCGGGCGGGTTTCAACACACCTGTCCTGACTTTCACATTTGTCTTCACAGATTCAAAACAAAGTTACGCTGTCTATCGGTTCAATATTTTAATAAACCCCTCTGATGTTGTCGAATTAGATGCTGAACTTGGAAATCACATTTTACACCATCCCTTAAAAGCTGCTCAAGTTTTTCAATCAGTAAGTTGGAGAAATATTTTCCACATCACATGGAACATTTTAGTAACTGGTTTGCTCATTTGAAACCACAGGTCTGCTTTGTTGCTGTCAAGACTCTCTCATTAATTGGACACTTACAGACTGAATCTCAAGTAAGTTTCAATTAACTTTACCAAAATAACTTTCAAATTACTGTAATTTTGTAAATCCATAAAAATTTCACAAATTTATTAAAAGAGTACATTTTCCGGGGCTGGAGAGATGGCTCAGTGGTTAAGAGCACAGTCTGCTCTTCCAGAGGTCTTCTGTTCAATTCCCAGCAACCACATGGTGGCTCACAACCATCTGTAATGAGATCTGGTGCCCTCTTGTGGCATGCAGAGCACTCATACATAAAATACAAATAAATAAATTTTTTTAAAGAAAGAGTGCATTTTCCAGTTCAATATACTATTTTCTGTGTCAGATTTTTTCTTTTTTCTATTTTTTACTTTTATTTATCATTTTTATTTGAGGGTGCTCATGCTCATCCCATCCTGAGTGTCTGCAGGCCAGAGAGCCATGGGAGTTATCCAGGCTCTCTCCTTGGGCTCAGAAACCATTTAGAGGAAGAAGGTTTTGTTCCAGTGCTACCCAGGTTCAGGACAGATCTTCCCATGGCTATCCACCCATGTTTAGGGTAGGTGGGCTTCCCATGGTTAATCATGCCCAACAATACCAGTATACTTTGTTAATCCCTAGGTGCTACTGAATCCAAGTTGATAGCCAACATTAACCACAAGTATCTTTTTTTTATTAAGAGATCTTCCATTCATTTTACATACCAACCACAGATTCCCCTGTCCTCCCTCCTCCCGCCCTGAGCCTTCCTCCTAAACCCACCCCCCACTCCCACCTCCTCAAGGCAAGGTCTCCCATGGGAAGTCAGCAGAGCCTGGTACATTCAGTTGAGGCAGGTCCAAGCCCCTCTCCTCCCTGCACCAAGGCTGTGCAAAATGTCTCACCATAGGCACTAGGCTCCAAAAAGCCAGCTCATGCACCAGGGACAGGTCCTGATCCCACTGCCTGGGGGCCTCCCAAACAGGTCAAGCTAAACAGCTGTCTCACTTATCCAGATGGACTAGTCCAGTCCCATGGGGCTCCTTAGCTATTGGTCCACAGTTGATGTGTTTCCACTAGCTTGGCTAGGTGTCTCTGTACTTTTTTCAATCATGGGCTCGACATCTCTTGTTCATAGCATCCCTCCTCTCTCTCATCAGTTGGACTCCAGTCTGGGACCCGGCTGTGGATCTCTGCATCTGCCTCCATCAGTCACTGGATGAGGGCTCCATGATGACAGTTAGGGTATTCAGCCGTCTGATCACCAGAGTAGACCAGCTCAGGCACCCTCGACCACTGCCAGTAGTCTATGGTGGAGTCATCCTATGGATTCCTGGGAACCTCCCCAGCACTCTGCTTCTCCCTATTCCCAGGGTGTCTCCATTTATCGTGGCGTCTCTTTCCTTGTTCTCCCTCTCTTCCCCTTCCAGCTCGAACCTCCCACTCCCCTAAGCTCTCATCCCCCGTCCCTTGCCCTCCACTACTCCCCCTCACCCCCAGTTTGCTTAAATTAAGATTAAAAATCTTAATATGCTTTGTTTTTTCCATATTACACACCACTCTTAAGAGTAAACAATTTTATAACAATTTCAAAAGTTTCCAAAAGTAAAGAGATCAATTCAGTGGACCTCCATATATCTATCATTCTAACTCAGTGATGCAGTGTATATGAATCATCTGTTTTTATCTGAAAATTTTAAAGTAAATCCCAGAGGATCTCACCCAATACATACTTCAGTATCAACTTCTGAAAACTGTTGTGTTTTCTTATGTAGCCACAATGTCATCACCATCACCCCTCTTTTTCTTTTTCTTTTTCTTTTTTTTTTTTTTTCTGGACAGGGTTTCTCTGTGTAGCTTTGGAGTCTGTTCTGGAACTCACTCTGTAGACCAGGCTGGCCTCGAACTCACAGAGATCCGCCTGCCTCTGCCTCCTGAGTGCTGGGATTAAAGATGTTTGCCACCACCGCCCGGTATCATCACCTTCCTTGATATTATCTAATATCTCGTCCACATTTTAATCTTTTACAATTTTTATCTGAAGAGTTTTTTATTGTGGTTTTTTGTTTTGCTTTGTCTTTGAGCCAGTACCAAGGCCTGGATGAGGTAGAGCATGCCCTGTAACCCCGTCATTTGGGAAGTGGGAACAGGAAGATTGGTGGCTTACAGTCATCCTCAGCCACATAGGCAATCAAGCCAGCTGGGCTACACAAGAGCTTACCTAAAAGAAAAAAAAGGAAGAAAGAAAAGCAACCCCCACAAAAGAAAGACAAATCAGTATCAAAACTGTATCAAAATAAGACTCACACATTGCAGCCGATTTCTTCTGTCTAGCTCTCTGAGTCTCCTTCAGTCTAGTGCTAACCCCACTCCTTCCTCTTTGTAACACTGACTTTTTAAAGGAAACTGGTCAATTATCCTGTAGAATGTTATGAATCTGGATCTGTCTAATTACTTTCTTAGGATACCATATGTCATTTCCCTATGTCCTATATATATCTAAAATAAGTTGTAACTCTGAGCTTAGTTCTAGATTCAGCTCATTTTAACAAGCATTACATAATGCTATATATTCCATATCATAAGGATATAATGGATGCCATTTTTAGTGATGTCACAGTTGATCTGGTTCAGATGCTATTGTTATGATCCTGCCATTGTAACATTTCTTATCAACTTCCACCTGATGGTTTTAGAACACTCAGAGTTGATCATTTTATTAGCACTTGTAATTTTTTTTGTTTTTCTAATTTTGCCACCCTCTCTGAATTTATTATCTGAAATTATTCAATAAAGAAATTGTCTGTCCTGGGGATATAGCTGGGTAGAAGAGCATTTGCCTAGCATGGACAAGGCTCTGATTTTAATCTCTAGCACTAAAAAGATGAAAATAAAATAAGTTATTACTTATCATCATTTATTTGGTTACTGTGAAATACAATTTGTTTGGGAAAGGACGGATAAATATTTGATTATTTTCCTTTTAAAAGTTTTTAAAAATAATGATTTGAAAACAGATAGCAACTGAAATAATGATGACTATTTCTTTTCTTCCTTTCTTTTCTCTTTTTTATTTTTCAAGACAGGATTTCTCTGTGTACTTTTGGTGCCTATCCTGGATCACACTCTGTAGACCAGGCTGGCCTCGAACTCACAGAGATCCGCCTGGCTCTGCCTCTCAAGTGCTGAAATTAAAGGCATGTGCCACTGCCACCCGGCTTCTTTTCTTTTTTTCAACAAGAGAAATTCATGAACTCTTTAGTCTGTCTGCAGATAAAAGCATTTGCCTCCAAGCCTGGCTATCTGAATTCAATCCCTAGGACCTGTGGTGATACATTATGTACCCTAATAAAGGCATCCGACCTCTATGTCTAATCTAGTAGCTGGCTCTGTCCTCTGATCCTCATGCTTTAAAGGTGTGTGCCACCACTGCCTGGCTCTGTTTCCAGTGTGGCCTTGAACTCACAGAGATCCAGATGAATCTCTACCTTCCGAGTGATAGAATTAAGGGTGTGTGCCACCACTGTCTGGCCTCTATGTCTAATCTAGTGTCTGGCTCTGTCCTCTGATCCTCAGAAAAGATATATTAGGGTATACAATATATCACCACAAGAACCTACATGGTAGAAGGAGAAAACAGATCCTCACAGACTGTCTTCTGACCTATGTGTGTGTGTGTGTGTGTGTATACAATAAGTATAATTTTTAAAAAATTGAAAGAAGATACCACAATGCCAACTCCTATATTTTCTATGCCAGACTTGGAATCACTAATTTCCTACTGAAGATCTCTGATTCCTTTTAGTGAGAATTAATAATTTAAGATCACTAAACTTTCCAATGCTATTGGGTTCACATTGTCTTTTAGTGTACATATCCAGAGAATGACTATTTTTAAAGAAAAAATAATGAGTTCATTGTGATACTTTTAATTATAAATGTTGTTATAGGATTTGTATTTAAAGTTCATATTTTATCTGGTTTAATATTTGATTCACAGCAACAATAACAAACTATTTAGTACTCTTACAATAGAGTAAGGCAAGTCAAATTGGATTGCAAGTTTATTAATATCCTTTCCTTTTTGTGTTCTTATCAGATCAATATTGTGCTGAAGTTAACACATTTACCTTCCCTGCCAAGTTATAGTCTTGACCTTTGTGAGTTCCCACTTAATTACACATCTCAGAGATTTTACACGATGCAAGGAATTGTGATGGCAATGACGACTGTGACCAAGTACACACAAGGTGCAAGGTTCCTCTGTTCAGATGAAGTATGCCCTCTGTCAAAAGGTGTGTGTTCAAGTGCGAAACGAAAATCCAAGCCATTTTACAGTTGGTCAATCAGAGTGTAGTAAACAGATATTTTAGTGTCTCCTACCGTTTATGGGTTTCCTGTGCATGATCTTGAAGCAGTCTTTTCCTGCACTCCACAGTTGAATCAGTGCTTACATTGTCCTGAAAGAGCAAGTGAGGGACTGTTTGCTGGTGCAGTTCCCTCTGTGCTTAGGGTTTAACCTAGTCAGCCCTTCTGTGAGACGTCGTTCCATGACAAGCTGGTGGGTGGGATGCTTCCTCTCTCTGCTCTGAACTCTGCAAATGATGCCATATTCTGACACTATGTTCCTCACGGCCACATGCAGACATTGTTATTTAAATGACCATGTTACTAGTGCTTTAGCCCAGTGCCTGCAAGGAAACAGACATGTTGCTAGTTAGCATTTAGGCCAAGACAGGGCGGTGGAGGGTTCAAGGCTAGCCTGGGCTCCATAATGACAACCAAATAAGTAAAGCATGCAATACACACTAACTGATAATATTAAATGATTGAAGATATCGAAATCTGAGAGTGGCCTAACTCACCAGGGTTTTCTTTCAGGATTTCAGTACATAAGAGTCCATGTGCCTGGTGCTACCGAATCTGCAACAGTAAGAAATGACTTTGTGTGCGGCCTGTGTTCATCTTCACTTCAAGAAGACAGAAAATTTAGAGTACTTGGTGGTAAACAACAACAAAAACTTTATATTTTGTGCTAATTTTCAAAATAGTCCCTTGTATTTTAATAGGAAACTTAAACTGAATATGTATTCTATTAACAATTTTTTTGTTCTTTACCTTAAGATAAACAGATAGTTGAAATAATTACCACAAAAGTGCTTCATGCTTTTCAAGGAGATTCTAAAAACCAGCCCTTTAGGTTTCAATCACTTAGTATTTTCCTAAGAGGTATGTAAAATTCTGTTTGAATTCAAAATAAATTGCTATCGAATCTTGTTTATGCTCACATATTACAAGCATGCAAACAGCTTAAGAATGGAAAGTCACCTTCTTTTTTCTTTATTCTTCTCTCATACATTACATTCTGACTGCAGCTTTCTCTGCCTGCACTCCTCCCAGTCCCCCCATCTCCCCTCTCCCCAGATCCACTGCTCCTCCGTTTCCCTTCAGAAGAGACCAGGCCTCCCAGGGATATCAGCCAAGCACAGCATAGCAAGTTGCAATACGACTTGGCACAGACCCTCATATTGAGGCTGGACAGGGCCATCCAATAGGAGGAAAAGGGTCACAAGAGCAGGCAAAAGAGTCAGAGACACCCCACTCCAGTCATCTTTATCAAGAGTTGCCAAGTCCCAGGGTCACGGCCTCTTTATAGTAATGATCTCACATTGTTCTATATGTGTGTGTTTTGTGTTAATTTTAGACTATGGAGCCAGGTGTGGTAGTGCGTGCTTCTAATCCCATCACTTAGAGGCACTCTCTGAGTTCAAGGCCAGCCTAATCTACATAGCAAGTTCCAGGCCAGCTAGATCTACACAATGAGACCCCATCTCAAAAAAAAAAAAAAAAAACTATTAGGATATGAAGATCATAAAAGAAGATAGTTGGGGATTTTGCTGCACATAGTAAACATTTGTTAAACATGAGAATGACACATTGACCATGTTGAGAACTGTGGGCAAGTACAGCAGAGAAGTGTCTGCCATGGAGTCGGGAAGAAGCTAGAGTTGTGACAAAAAAAATGGAGCTTTACCTTTTTCTTTGGACTAAAATTGGAGAAATTAAAAGTATTCATTTGAGGAGATGAGTCTTGTAATTCTACATCCTTTAATTGTTGTGATTTTTACTGTTGTTTGGTTGGCACTGAGATGTTCAGTGCTTATGTTCAGGTGAGAGAGGAAAGGTAGGGGAGAGGGGAAGAGGGCGTGTGTGTGTGCGTGCGTGCATGCGTGAATATAGTATATGTACTTGTTCCTATAGGCATGTACAGAGGTCAGTACTGTAGATCTTACAGATCTCTCTCCACCTTGTTTTTGAAACAGGGTCTCTCATAGAATGTGGTGCTCATCCATTGGGCTAGGCTGGCTGACCCATGAGCTCCAGGAATTGGCCTGCCTCCCCACTATACCAGTTAGCACTGAGGTTACAGATGTGACCAGCCATGGCCAACAAAGTGTATGGCAGGCACTTTGCACCACCACAGCCAGCTTATTAACATTCTTTAGTATTTAATTGAAAGATGTTTTATTTTACATAGAATGGTATTTTTCCTCTTGCATTATAGGTGAATATTTAATTAATCTAGTTTCTATATCACATGCCTCTTGAAGCTAACTCATATTACCTATAAATATCAATATATATCAGCGATACAATGGCCTTGGTTTCCATAATTGGTGCCATTACATATGCATATACTGAACAAAAGTAAATACTTCACTACCAACTCAACTACTGAATTGTCACTGGTTCCAGATGTTTGAACCATACAATGATATACAATTTTCATTTAATGAATGCTCTTTTCTTTTGTGCTTAATAACCATAGATGAACTAGTGAATAAAATGAAAATAGGAAATGAATATAAAATTATTGGAATTCCAGCCTGTGTCAAAACTTCACAAACTGCTCTCTGTATAGAAGCAAATAGTATCACCCCTTACACAGCAAAAGGTAAGCTAAATCATATATTTTAATATATTTAAGTCCATCTGTTCAGCAAACAGTGTTGTTAACTTTGTGCTAAGCCCTTTCCTAAGCAGTAGAAACAAAGTAAAACAGGACTTCAGGCTGTCTGCTCTTAACTCATTGGTAGGTGGTCAGTCAAATGGCCACATGGAGACCATTTTCATTGTACTTGACGACTTACTGGTTTGGTAGCAGAATACAACTTAAATATAGGTGGAAAGGCTGATTTCTTGTATATAACTCTGGGATTCTACAGATGCAAGCACCCACGTGTGACAAGAGTTAGACTTAGCGAGGCCTTCCTGTCCATAGCCGTGTGTGAGGAGAGCAGGTCTGTTAGACTTAGGGAGGCCTTCCTGTCCATGGCCGTGTGTGAGGAGAGCAGGTGTGTGCTGTGAGAGCAGCCCAGGGGAGAGCAGGGACAGCCGTGAGCAGCTTCTCCTCTGTCACCTCATTCACCTTCTTGGGAGCTGGACAGAGTTGGGGTAGGGAAAATTGAGAATGTTACAGTGTAGCATGGCACAGTGGTTTCAGAGGAGAAGAATGTAAGTCCTTCAAACCACAGCACCTCAGTGTTTCTGGGCAGGAGCAAATACAGCAGGACAGAAGCCCCATCCCTGCTTGCCTCACACAGGGTTCGAAGGAGAACAAATGATATGCCTTCAGTTTACAACTAATTCATATGGGTGCATGAGGTGGCCAAGACATGAAATGATGGACAAGCATGGCCACCAATCATAATATCATAAAATTTGCATATGACACATATATTTTGATACTATTTAGGACAAATGGAATCAAATATCTGTCATTTTTATTTTCTTTCAGTTCCTTCAGGAATTAGTGACAACTTGAGGTGTCTCCTCTCCTTGACTTCCAGCTCCTGCTGGAAGTTCACGGCAATACTTGCCAATATCTTTGCCTCGCAGATTGTTCCTCCTGGGACTTACAATTTGCTCAAACTCTGTTTGTTGATGAGTCTAGTACAGACAAGAGACTGCAACAGAGACTCAGAAGACTGCTTGGATATTTTAATTATAACCAGTGACACGCTGCTTGTAGATAGGTAAGGTGTATGCCATGGAGTTTTCAAGTTATACATTGCTCACATATTTGTATAAATTCTTTCTACTAATATATAATAATATAAGATGATTATTTAGAATTCATCTGAATACTAAAGTATTCAAATAAATTGTTATTAATAAAGTTTAAAGCATGCATTTAGAACTGAAATATTTGCTTTTAATATTTTAAGAACCTAACCTCAAAATTCCAAATCATTTCCCCAGTCAGACCTCTTCAAATGTGCTGCACTCTTCAGCTCAGCATTTTGCTTTCTCCTTTTATTTTCAAATAATATTCCATCTAGAATTCAGCAGCCATTTTCTTATTTTTCTGACAGATGCCATTCAGTGACACAGGCTTCCTATATATAAATAAAGCTGTAAAATTCTCTCCAGCTGTCTTTGGGGGTGAGGGTCACCTCCCTAGCCTGGGGCTAAGTGCCTTCTTAATGCATGTCTTTAAAAGGAAGCCACTGGATTGGTCATAAAGCTAGGAAGAAGCTCCTTATAGCTAGTGTGCAATTTTGAAGAAAAAATGTATAGAATTAAAGATTCTAAAGTTCTAATTAGCATTAATGTATTTAAGCAGATAATTTTTGGCTAAAATTAGTCATCACTGGCAATGTCAATATGGTGTTACATGCACAGACTGTGTGAATTATTCTTGAACTAACCACGTGAAACTGCTACTCTCAGTCTCCCTAACTTTGGGGATTATCAAACTTTTAAAATTTTACTTCTAGTGAATAGAAAAGGTTATTTTAATAAGGCAAAGTTTACATGTCTTTAACTGTAAATAGGAATCATGATTTGGGGCTTATTCAACATATTATTTCATGAACTTCCTATTTTAATCATTAATTTTCTATCATATTATTTATCTGTTTCTTATTGATTGATGATAGCTATTATAAATTAAAACATTTTTCCCTTTTCCTGTTTGTCATCAACCTTTGGTTTTTCTTTATGGCAGTTTAGATTATATGAGAAACTTGTTTATTTGGTTAGTTGGTGTTAGATAAAATTTATCTATATTGGTATAATCAGATCTTATCATTTTATTTTTTAAAGGTTGTTTGTATTTTGTGCATATGAGTGCTGTGTCTGCGTGTATGCCTACACTCCAGAAGAGGGCATTGGATCCCATTATAGATGGTTGTGAGCCACCATGTGGTTGCTGGGAATTAAACGCAGGACGTCTAGAAGATCAGAGTAGCCAGTGCTTTTAACCGCTGAGCCATCTCTCCAGCCCCCATTATCATTATTATTAAAAGATAACGAGTTTTGACAGATTTTTCTAGTTTGCTTTACATTGCTGTGATAAACACCATGACCCAAAAGCACCTTGGAGGAAGGAAGGGTTTATTTCAGCTTACATGTTATAGTCCATCGTTGAGGGAAGTCAGGGCAAAAACCAAAAAAGACCACTGCCTACTGACTTGCTCAACTACCTTTCTGATATAACCCAGGACCACCTGCCCAGGGTGACCCAGACTACAGTGGCTAGGCCCTCCCACATCAATCATTAATCAAGAAAATACCTGCCAGACATGCCCACAGACCAGTCTGATGGAGGCAGTTCCTCAGTTGAGGTTTCCTCCTCCCAGGTGACAATAGTTTGTGTCACATTGACACACACACCCAGCACGCAAATGTATACACTCTTATAAACCATACCCGTAATAAAACAGTATTCTTATCACTCTGAACGTTTATTTCAGTCTTTCTTCCACTTTTCATTATTATAAGATAATTTTCCTATTCTTTTTCTTTTCTTTTTCTTTTTTCTTTTTTTCCAAGACAGGGTTTCTCTGTGTAGTCCCGGCTGTCCTGGAATTCTCACTTTGTAGGTCAGGCTGGACTCGAACTCAGAGATCTGCCTACCTCTGCCTCACAAGTGATGGGATTCAAAGGACCATGCCTTTCTAACTTTCCTCTTCTTGTACTTGACATCAACAAGTGTTCTCTTTTGAGTACAGTCTATCTTGCTCAATGTGTCTTTAAGATTGATTCACTTGTATGAGTCAGTAGTTTGTCTTTTTTATTGAGGAGTCCCTTAATATGAGTATGCCACAATATTTCCATTCTTTTCCTGATGATGGATATCTGGGTTGTGCATGTTTTGACTGTTATAAATAAACTGTTCTGACTATTTGGTATGTAATAGACCTCTACCACTGAGCTACATGCCCATCCCTGCTGTGAACATTCTTGTATAACTTTTGTGGAGTGTTTCATTTTCTTGGATAAAGACTTGGAGTAGGGTTGGGGATTTAGCTCAGTGGTAGAGCAAGTGCAAGGCCCTGGGTTCAGTCTTCAGCTCTGGAAGAAAAAAAAAAGACTTGGAGTAGCATTGCTGGGACGTAAGGTCGATGCACATTTAATTCTATAACAAACCACCAAATGGTTTTCAAAACTGCTTGGGCCATTCTTACCAACGATGTGAGGATTCTATTGGTCTCTGTCCTTACCAATATTTGATGTTGTCGGTCTTTTTTATATGAGCCCTTGCCATCCAAGTGGAATGGTACCTCAGGGTTCCAACTGACATTTCTCTAATCTCTGCTGAGTTAAGCTATTCTTCATGTGTTTACTGACCACTTGTATACCTTCTTAGTGTTTATGTTTTTCTCACTTTCTAGGTAAGTTGTTTAGATATCACGTGAGCAGACTGAGAGTTCTCCTCCAAAAGCTTGCTTTTTATCAGTTTCCTGAAACATGTCTGTGAGGGACAGACACTTCAATTTTGAGGAAGTCCAATTTATTTTCTCTTATGTTTCATGTCTTCTGGGTTCCATGACCCGAAGGTTGTGAATATTTTTTGTTTTCTTTCTAGAAGAATAATATTTTGGCTTTTTGTTGGGTCTTTTCTCTACATTCACTTTAACTTTTTTTCCCTCCATGTGCTCATGTTGTGGGAGGAGTAAACATCCCACAGAATGCACATGGGGTCAGAGGGCAACTTTGTGGTGTCATCTCCTTGTACCTTAGCATATGTTCCAGGAATTGAACTCAAGTTGTTGGGCACACGTCTTTATACACTAAGCTATCACTGGCCCTTGAGTTAACATTTGTATATAGTGTAGACTGTAGTGAAAGGTGATGTTTTTCCTATGCAGTTTTCCCACATCATTTGTTATAAGACTTTCCTTTATTTATGATTCTAGTACCACCTTTGTCAAACTGAGTGTAAATCTATTTTAACTTTATTTTCTGTTACGATTTTTTGTCTTATACTTTAGTCGTATACAGTCCTGATTATTCAGTCTTGAAATCAGGCAAGGCAACATAGTAAGAGCTTGTCTCAAAATATAAGATATTTGCTGGGCAATGGTGGTACACCCTTTTAATCCCAGCACTCGAGAGGCAGAGGCAGATGGATTGCTATAAGTTTGAGGCCAACCTGGTCTACAAAGTGAGTTCCAAGACTGTCAGGACTGTTACACAGAAAAACCCTGTCTTGAAAAACAAAACAAAACAAAATTTAAAAGTTATATACGAACTCCAAAAATCCTATTTTAAGTAGTTAGGGAGTAGAAATGGGCATTAGAATTTGTCTTAAGGGCTGGAGAGATGGCTCAGAGATTAAGAGCACTGCTTGCTCTTCCAAAGGTCCTGAGTTCAGTTCCCAGCAACCACATGTTGGCTTGCAACCATCTGTGATGAAATCTGGTGCCCTCTTCTGGTCTGCAGGGATATATGCAGACAGAACACTGTATACATAATAAATAAATAAATCTTTAAAAAAAAAAAGAATTTGTTTTAAAACAAAACAAAACCCCTACATGATTTTAATATGATCTGCAGTTAAGAGGCACTGCTCCTTTAAGGCTGGAAATATTCCTATCTAAGTGTCCTCTGTGTTACATACCCCCAGACTAATGTGTAAATCCTTTGTGATAATGCATACACTCAACACCTGTCCTGGCATCTGCCTGGCTCCATCTAAGGGACACTGCCTGGGTTTTTTGCATTGCATTTCTACATCTGCTCTTCATAGATAGTTGCATCAGAAAGCTACATTTTTTTTTTTTTTTTTGTGGTAAAGATTTTGAAGACCGCCACTTTAGGCAGACTTTTCACTCCTGTGGTAAGCACAAAAGAAAAATAATTCACAGGACAAAAAATTTATTTTTGCTCACAATGTTAGTCTATCATTTATTTACATGCTCCATTGCTATGGATCAGTGGTGAGGCACTACTCAATGGCAGAGAGAACAGCTCAACTTTTGGTAGACAGGAACTGGAGGAAAAGAGATAGGAAATGGCAGAAGACAAGGTCTGTTTTTTCAGGGAATTCCCATAGTGACTCATTTACTTAAGAGGCCCACCTCCTAAATCTGCCATCATATTGTGAATGGAAGAGAATCCATTGACCAGGTAAGAGTCCCCAGGATCCATGACTTCACCCAAACCTATGATCTAACCAACCCCCAACACCTGAGTGCTTGGAGGTTATCTCAGATTTATCGTAACATTAAACTAAGGTAACATTTCTTTCTCATAATTTGAATTTCAGAGTTGAAGACACTGAGGCAGTTAACAATAACATTTAGAACAAAAAAGAAGATGTAGCAAGACTAGTCATGATATAGAAACAGCAGGAAAAGTCAAGATAGAACATTGACAAACCTAATGAACAAATTTGGAATATGTAAAAGAAAATCATCTATAAAACAACAAAGATCCAGTTCAAATGTTGCCTTCTTATAGCTTTCTCTGATTCCATTATAAGAGGACAATACTCCCCTCTGGGTATTCTCAAGAAATTATTTTAGAATTATCCCATTGTAAGTTATTTCTCTAAGTCTCTCTATGCCATAAATTGTCCAAATAACATGCCAGCTTTCATATATGTAGTGATAGATAGACATTGGATCAAATTAAATTTAAACAGGTTTCTAACATGTAATGAACTCTGAAAATGAACTATTAAATATAATCAATGAATAATTTATTCTTCCCTAGACTTTTGAAGTATAGCATGAATCTTGTCTCCCGTGGTATACATCACCCAGTCTCTACTGAAGTGTTTCCGACTGTGTACAGAAATAGATATGGAACTGGAGCAGTGAGCATTCAGGCTGGCAGTGCCTTGCTAGCTAAGGGCGGTGTCTGCTTTATAGGAGACCTGACATCACATAAGAAAGATAAACTCGAACAGCTTCAGTCAGGTAAACAATACTTCCTCACATTATTCTGCCTGTTTAACCGCGTCCTACCAGTACCAAGGAGTCATTTAACAGATGAGATAATACTGCTCCAGAGTTAAGAGATGAAAACTGGACAAAATGTCATTTCTCACTTCAACTTTAGAAATGAGAATTTAATTTGCAGATGTGTTGTTTTAGCCTTTACTCTGGGTTCTAATACATGACTTTATTTTGGGTCAATTTTGTTTCTTTTTGTCTTGTTGCAGTGTCTAAGACTTTCAGCACAATGTGAAAACTAGTTGTTCTGATCTTCAGGTTTCACACCATTAAGTGTAATGCTAGCTATGGGGTTTTTGCTGCTGTTGTTTTAATTTGAAAACCCATGATGACGAGATTTTCTTCTATTCCTACTCTGCCAAGAAATCTCATTATGAATAAGTGTGGGATTTTGTCAGATCTCTTTTCTTACATCTATTAATTTGATTATGTGATTTATCTGCTTTACTATATTGATGTGATAGCTTATATTGATTTTGCTTTGGGTTTTTGCTGTTTTATTTTATGAATATGAATGTTTGTCCTGTTCACCACATGCATTCCTGAAGCTCCCAGAAGCCAGAAAAGGGCATTGGATCCCCTGGAACTGGATTTACAGACAGTTGGGAGCTGCCATGTTGGTTCTAGGAATCAAACCCAGGTGTTCTAGAACCTTAACCACTTAGCCATCCCTCTAGCTCCATGTTGACTAATTTTGAATACTGCACCAGCAGCATAGCATACCTGAGCTATGTCCCACTTAATCAGTGTATAATTGTGAATTTTCTGGAAAGGTGCAAAAGAGATAGATGCCTATCTACATATTAGACAGTGCCAACCTACCAAAGAATGGCAGGTACAAGTCCAGCTTGATGAGTAAATACATTTATTAGAGGTCACTGATGGAACATTTGATAGTTTACAGGCAACTACACTTACCAAAATCACTTCCCCAACCCATGTTTTATAGAGTTCTAAATTTAAGAAATGCCTCCCACAGGACACAAGTAAATCAGCCCTAGAGAGGAAATGTGTCTTTGAAAGCACTTGGTTCTTGTCCATATTGGAAATTTTGAAGGTTTTAGCAAACGCTGTCAGATATGGGAAGGAGGCCTTTGTTTAGGGGAATATGGCACTTACTGTCAGTCTACAGAACAGCTAAGCAGCAGCCTGATACAAAACAGTTTTACTTTAGCCAGGTAGTAGTAGATACTGGTCCTGTTGCTGCAACAAAATACTTAACAAAAGTAACTACAAAAGGAAGAGCTTATTTGGGCACACAGTTCCAGGTTCAGCCCATCCTGTCAGGGAAAGGAAGATGGCAGCTCATGGCAGCACTTTGCATCCATCGTTAGAAAGCAGAGATGTTCATGCCCAGCTTGCTTTCTATGTCCCTTTCCATTTGCTTATGTGTGTCCACGTATAAGTGTGGTCGTTTGAATGAGAATGGCCCCCATAGGCTCTTACGTTTGAATATTTGGCTTCTAGTTGGTAAACTATTTAGGAAGGATTAGGAGGTGTGGTTTTGTTGGAAAAAGTATGTCACTTGGGGTGAACTTGGAGGTTTCAAAAGCCCAGGCCAAGTCCAACATGCAGCAGAGTAAAGTGCGCTTGTAGATTCCTCATTCCCACCACACTGCAGGTCAGACGCACATGCCAGGAACCCGCCATAGTAGCACAAACCAGCAGGCTGCTGCTAACTTGAGAGAGACAACTAGGAAGCTGTTTTTAGCTCCGTTTTAGAATCTTTTTTTTTTTTTAGGTTTTAGGTGGAAACTCGTGCCCCACGTTGGGTGCCATTTGTAGTAGGAGAGCTCCTCTCCAGGTGCCACCAAGCCCCCGCAGTCCCACAACCCATGTATAAAATAATCATACAGACACTCATATTATTTAAACTGCTTGGCCATTAGCTCAGGCCTACCATTGCCTAGCTCTTACTCTTATATTTAGCCCATTTTTATTAATCTATACTTTGCCACATGGCTTGTGGCTTACCGGTGTCTTTACATGTTGCTTCTCATGGCAGCAGCTGGCAGTGTCCACTCAGCCTTTCTTTCCCAGTCTTATCTTCTTCCTTGTCCCGCCTACCTTATCCTTCCTGCCTGGCTACTGGCCAATCAGTACTTTATTTATTATCAGAGCAACACATTTGACATACAGAACATCCCACAGCAAGTAGGGACAAGTGTCTACTCCAGAAGAGCCTAGAAATTGAGTTAAAACCCTGCTGTCACCATCTTTAAACTGTTTAATAATTTTAGGCTAAGGATATAACTTAACTGATAGAGTGCTTGCCTAGAAAACTCTAGGTTTGGTCCCCAGCACCAGACATAAAAAAGAATTTTAAAATAATGTTTCCTTTGAAGTCATAGAATGCAAGGAAGCCCAGTGAGGTCAAGGAAATACATCCACATGTGTATTAATAGTGGCCTGCCACCTTCTTAGAGCATGTAGTATCCACACATAGTATCCACATGGCCTTCATGACACAATCTGTTCTCACTTTGATTCTCAGTGACTTCTCAATTGTTGATGAACTATAGTCCAATCCCTTACCAATCCTTACTGTGAACTACAGTGCAGTACCTTACCAGGAACTATAATCCAGTCCTTTACCTTCCTTTACCATGAACTATAATCCAGTCCCTTACCATCCCTTACCATGAACTATAATCCAATTCCTTACCTTCCCTTACTGTGAACTACAGTCTAATCCCTTACCAATCCTTACTGTGAACTACAGTGCAATACCTTACCAGGAACTAAAGTCCAATTCCTTACCATGAATTACAATCCAGTCCTTTACCTTCCTTACCATCCTTGACTGAGAAAGAGGCTCTGCTGTCCATTTGAATCAAATTTGCTTCCTCCTTCTATGGGATTGCCTATTCTGGACATTTCATATAAACAAATCCTTTAATATCTGGTCATCTATGACTGCCTTCTTTTATTTAGCAAAAAAATTAGCTTATTTCATCCATGTTATAACATGTATCAGTATTTCATGTTTTTTTTGTTGTTGTTTTTGTTTTTTTCTGATACAGGGTTTCTCTGTGTAGCTTTGCTCCTGTCCTGGAACTCACTCTGTATCCCAGGCTGGCCTCGAACTCACAGACAGTTCGAGGCTGCCTCCTGAGTACTGAGATTAAAGGCGTGTGCCACCACCGCCCAGTATTTTATGTTTTTAGTTGAGCAAAATACATATTCCTTTAAGCTAAGCATGGTGGCAGACACCTATGACCTCAGCACTCATCTTCAAGGAGAAATGTGCAGAAAACTGGTACTCTGATTGGTGTACAGTACAACAAGGTGTGGCCTTGTTGGAGGAGCTGTGTCACTGGGAGTAGGCTTTCAAAAGCTAGTGTGAGTCCCAGTCTTGGCTGCCTGTGGATTCAGGATGTAAAGCTCTCAGCTACCTCTCCAACACCATGCCTGCCTGTGTGCTGCCATACTCCCTGCCATGATGCTAACAACGAACCCACTGAAACTGTAGGGAAGCCCCTAATTAAAAGCTTGTGTTTTTAAGAGTTGCCTTGGTCATGGTGTCTCTTCACAGCAGTAGACACTGACTAAGACAGTGTACACTCATAGTCTTGTACATCTATTACTATCCTTCATTTTCAGAACAGTTTGATGACTCCAAATACAAACTCTAACTCATTAAATGCTAACCCCCTGGTAATATTATTCCTTTCTGCCTTTATGAACTTGTCTATTAATAGAATTTCATTCCTTTTAATGCTGAAAAGTCTTCTATTGTATTGACAGATATTTTGTTTCCACTTTTTGCTAATTGTCAATAATCCACTATGGGTATTTGTCTTAGTTACTTTTTAATTGATTCGATAAAATACCATGACCAAGGCATCTTATAAAAGAAAGGATTTAATTTGTAGCGTATGGTTCCAGAGGATTAGAGACCATGACCATCACGGGGGGCCTACAGTGGCCATTCTCCTTCAAACCACCACGTACTGGTGCACAAATATCTGTTTGAGTCCTGGAGTTGGCTTCTTTGAGTGTGTCCAAGAGTGGAATTGCTGGATCACTTTTTGGTTAACCATCGAACTGTTTCAAGAGGAAAAACACCAACTGTACATTCCCACCAGTAATGCATAAGCGGTATCATTTTCCTTCATCACTCCTGTTACATCTTATTTGTAATGTTCTAAGGAAACAAAGTATAAACATAAATTTATATATAAAATACACTTAAAGGTAAAAGATGTTCATATTAGTACCTTTTTTAAAAAAAAGATTTATTTATTTATTATGTATACAGTGTTCTGCCTACATGTATGACTGCAGGCCAGAAGAGGGCACCAGATCTCAATACAGATGGTTGTGAGCAGCCATGTGGTTGCTGGGAATTGAACTCAAGACCTCTGGAAGAGCAGTCAGTGCTCTTAACCTTTGAGCCATCTCTCCAGCCCCCCATATTAGTACCTTTAATAGAAGCATTTCCTGCTTTTTAATGGCATGCCAGATTTTTGCTTTGCACTGGGCTCCACAAATTTTCTAACTAGTCCAGCTTACTAGAATGGCAAAAAAAAAAGTTCAACAGTTGACAAGAAAAACTGTTGAGGATGTGGAACCTCTGAGTTCTCATGTATTGTTGGTTGGAGTTGCAAATAGTAGGATCCTTGTGAAATCTGTTTGAGCAATTTCTGTAGGTTAAGTATTTACAGTTCAGGGGGAAGAAAACTATAATGTGATAGTTAGTCATGACTGTACACTTGAATGAGTTGAGACACACCAAGGAGATTAATAAAGCACTGAGTGTGTCTGGAAGTCACTCCGGAGAGGATAAATTAAGGAAGACTAACCCTGTGTGGAGGTGGCACCCTCCCCTGAGCTAACAAGCCCAGCCCTCTTTCTCTCTTTCTTGACTACCGGGATGTGAACCTCTGTCTATTGTGTCCTCCCTCCATGATGGACTAAACCTCTAGAACGACAGCCAAATGAGTCTTCTCTTGACGTTGCTTTATCAGGTATTTTCCATAGTTACAGAAGTCTAACGTTGTACACAAGAGACTGTTCAATGAGTTAGAAGGGTAGTTTGAACTCCATTGGGGAGTTAGAGTCCTAAGAATAAGATTAAATCTATATAATGTTACAAAGTGTGAAGGAAAGATACAAATGTGCATAGGATATTTCTGCTTTTTGTTTGTTTGGTTTTGACACTGTCTTGTAAAGCAACTAAATTTACTTGTGTCTTCATTGTCTGTTTTAGATAGTAAAATTTCATATGATGATATTTGTTATTCATTTGTAGACATGTAGCATATCTATTAGAATAACAAAATCTTGAGAGATTGACAAGAAAAGCTGTCAGGATGTGCAGCATCTGATTCCTAGGTAACACATGGGTCTTGTCTTCTGATGCAGTTTTGGAGAGCAGAAGCATGACAGTGTTCATCCCAGGAAAGAAGTTTGGGGATGATAACGACCAGCAAATGACTTTCTCCATTCAGTGCAGTTTTTGGTCTTTTGTTGATATGGATTCATCTTCAAGGAGAAATGTGCAGAAAACCGGGACTCTGATTGGTCAGATGGTAAGGAATCTGACTATTTTATTATTAGAATATTGTTTAGGAGGCCACCTTACTGTAATCCTAGCACGTGGGACATGGAAGCAGGAGGATTACAATTCAGGGTCATCCTGAGCTATAGAGTAAATTTGAGGCCATCCTGGTCTACATGAAACCCTGTCTCAATAAGAAAGAGATGCTGGGCGGTGGTAGCACACACCTTTAATCCCAGCACTCAGGAGGCAGAGGCAGGTGGATCTCTGTGAGTTCAAGGCCAGCTTGGTCTACAGAGCAAGATCCAGGAAAGGCTACACAAAGAAACCCTGTCTCGGAAAAAACAAAAGAGGAGGAGGAGGAGGAGGAGGAGAAGAAGAAGAGAACTGTTAGTTTGTCATCATAGTCTCCCCTTCCAACCTCTTCCTTCTTTCGTTTCTTCCTCCTCCTTTTTCAGTTAAGGCTTCACTGTGTAACCAAGACCGTGTTGTAACTCATTTTATCTCCTGGACTGGCCTCAAACTAGCGATCTGCTGAGTGATGAGAGCTGGAGTGCAGACATGCATCATTATATCCAGCATTATGACTTCATAATGGCTTTGTTATTAATGCGTTTATATACCTTACCAGACATTACAACTGAATAATGCGCCAATTGTTTGATAATAGTTTTAATGTTTGTTTTTGTTTTGTCTGAGCCACGTTTCCACCCCTGAATTTTCAGTCATGCAAATTAGATGTCTAGTCAGTAGAAATTTCTATTTGAATAGTGAAGTCGTGTGTGTGTGTGTGTGTGTGTGTGTGTGTGTGTGTGTGTGTGTTTTCAAGGTTGACTCCTCAATTGAATTCTGCCTTGGTTTTTGAGACAGAGTCTCCCTGGAACTCACCAGTTTAGCTAGACTGTTTAGCCAGCAAAGGGTCTTTGTGTCATCAGCACTGAGATTCAGGCACCTGTTGTGCACTCAGCCTTTCTGACTGGGTTCTGGGGATAGAATTTAGTACCCCTCATTCAGCAAGCATGTAACTGACTGAGCCCTGGAAGGCTTTAATAAATACTATATAATAAATAATCAATAAGAACTTTCTTAAAAAGTTGCTTTCTACAAGTTTCATATATTTTCAGAAATTACTTTAAACTGTGGTTAATAATGAAATAATCACTAACTAGGTTAAATAATATAATTATCAATTTGTATTGAACTATTTCCAATCAGTTCGCTTATTGTTTGCTCTACCTTTTGGTTTATATAGGATTACAGTTTGATTCCAGCTAATCTTGTGGAGGCATTTGGATTGTTGATTAACTGCAATGAATCATCTCCTTGCCACCCATTTCTTCCTACTGTGCAACATACTTTAAAGAAAGCTATGGATCCCGAGGGGCTGCTTTATTTAGCTTCTAAACAGTTCACAACTGAAGATTTTGAAAAGGTAAAGGTAGATAAAATGCTTACCCAGAATGCCCATTTCATTGTTTCTCAATTTGTTTTTACATTTGTTTGTTTATATAGCGTGTGTGCATGCATGCTTGTACACACACATTTTGCATGTGTGGAGGCACAAGTGTACCCCGTGTACACGTAAAGATCAAAGAATAATTTGTGGCTGCTGTTCTCTCCTTCTACCCTGTGGCTTCTGGGATCAAACTCAGATTGTCAGGCTTGGCAGCAAGCGCCTTTACTCACTGAGCTATTTCATCAGCCCCATTTCTTAATTTAAATAGAAGTTTATTTGGACATTATCTTTTTCTTCTCCTAGATTTGTTTATCTACTTGGTTTTTGTTTTGTTTTGTCTACTCTTGAGACAAGGCTAGCTTAGAACTCGCTATGCTAGCCCAGGATCCTTGGCTTGAACTCTTGGTCCCTCTGCTTCTACCTCTCAAGTGCTAAGATTACAGGCATTTGCTACCATGCTGAGCTGGGGGTCTTTCATAGCAGCTTGCTTCCAGATTTTGAACATTTTAAGTACATTGTATAGAAAAAAATAACTGAACAGCTGTATGAGGAAACTTTAATATTAAAATGTTAAGCATATTATTTCTACTACTATCCCAATATCCATAGCTTTAAAAATATCAATGTTGCCAGGCAGTGGTGGCACACACCTGTATCCTAGCACTAAGTAGGCAGAAGCAGGCAGATCTCTGAGTTTGAGGTCAGCTTGGTCTATAGAGTGAGTTCCAGGACAGCCAGATCTACAGAGAAAGCCTGTCTCAAACAAACAAATAAATATTTTTTAAAAAATCAATGTGTTAAAATAGAATATTTCTAAAGAAAATTAAGCTAGGCCATGTAAGCATATGTATTCACATTTCATGACTATTGATTTCTTTTTTTTCTTTTTTTTTTTTTTTGGAGCTGAGTATCGAACACGGGGCCTTACACTTGCTATGCAAGCGCTCTACCACTGAGCTAAATCCTCCAACTCCTTAATTTCCTTTTAAAGCAGTCTAAAATTTAATTGAGAACCAAGATACATGAAACATTTAGGGGGCAACTTAAGTGCTGAGCTTTCCATTACTATCTCTAAATATATATAGAATTCAGAATAAAAATATGAATATAGAATGCAAGAAAACTGTAGGAAAGAGATGAGAATTTAGTTGGACTTTAAAAAATGGTGAAAAAAATGTATAGCAAGAATAAGAATAATGTGTGTTTTAAGCAAAAATTAACAGTAAAAGCAAAGACAGAAGTAGAAGTGAATATGCTTGGGAAGCTATGAGAAAACGGGCTTGCCTGGAGCAAAATGTGTTGTGGAATCTTAGGGCTTTAGCAATTTGCACAAGTCTTTGAGGCTCAGGAAGAAGAGAACAAGTGTGAACTTTATTAAGGTTATGAAATAGTAAAAGTGGAAACTATTTGCTACCCAAATCGAAGACCATAAAGTTTGTTGAGGACTGTAGACATAGAGAAGACAGGGTTTAGTGCCCCAATGTGTGTATAAAGTGTTCTCTGTCATTATCTCAGAAAGGGAGGAAGCCAGGCTGGGCAGAGGTTAGAGTCAAACTGTGAGGCAGGCTAACTGTTGGCATCCAGAAGCCCACAGAAAGCTCTGGAGCTCAAGAGACCCATCAGAGTTGTCTATGTTCAGACAAAAAGAGAGAGACTTCATAAAGCCACCCTTGCAGGGCTGTGGTGGCACACGCCTTTAATCCCAGCACTCAGGAGGCAGAGACAGGCGGATCTCTGTGAGTTCAAGGACAGCCTGGTCTACAGAGCAAGTTCCAGGACAGGCACCAAAAGTACATGGAGAAACCCTGTCTTGAAAAAAACACAACCATAAATAAATAAATAAATAAATAAATAAATAAATAAATAAATAAAAAATAAAAACGCCCTTAACTCCTGCATCCACTGGATATGTGCTATGGGCTGTCCTGAAGCAATTCCTGAAGGGGGCAGACATCACTAAGAGCATTCCTGAACAATAATTCCTTTCTGAAGACAGTAGAGGTGGCATCATCATGCCACTGTAGAGGAGACCTTAGAGAGGGCTAGTGTGTTGTTATCGGCCAGTTCTGACGCCTGGGGACAAAGACAGGACACATCCAACCCAGGCTACAGCAAGGTGCTTCCTAAAGAGCTTAGAGTGAAAGACAGAAAATGGGGATGCCGTGTACAGCAGTACAGCCCTGTCCTTGCTGTGAGTGGCCCAGTACTAGAAAAAACCGGCGCAAACTGTAATTAATAGCATCCTAGTAATGGTTGATGTCTCCTTTGGGTCTCATGGGTTTAAAGAGAGAAAACAGCTAAGACAGTGAAGCCAACAAGACCCCTGGAAATTATATGATAAAGTAAGGATTTAAGAAATTGGGACTGCAGACAAAGAACAAGCAGGACTCAGTGTTAGTTGCTGTTTTAGAGCCGTTCTCTGGCCACTGAGGTGGCTCAGCTTGCTGTCCAGCCTGACTACCTGAGTTCAGTGCCTGGAATGCTACACTCATGCCAGGGTACATGCACATTGCCCACATCCCCAAACAAATACATGAACTTTTCAGAAAGAATTGTCCTCTGCCCAGACCTGCCGAGCCATCAGGACTCCCCTTTGCTGCAGTAACTACCTCCTCACTCATTGCAAGTGCTCAGCTAAGGGCCTTGAAAAGACAGAGGGAGTGGATCTGAGGAAAGTGAGAGGAAGTTATGAAGAGATAAACTGCCAAGGCATTAACCATTCAAAAGAGACATGAGCTTCTGGGAGAGGTGAGATCTCCTCCCATTGGAAGCACAAAAGTCAGCCAGTCGTTGAGTCCCGGTTGGTGCACTTCTGCACCGTGAGAGAGGCTATTCTAGGTAAACTTGCGTATTTCTTTCAAGCAGAAGGTAATGCCTTAATGTGCTCAGTGACTTGGAAGTGGCCCAGATACTTATATTTGATGTAAAGTTACAGAAACTTGATATAAAATTACAGAAACTTTAAAAAATCAGATGCCAGTACACTTTGGAATTATGAGTCCATAATAAAACTAAATCTCTTTAATTTTTTTATATTTTTAACTTAGCTACTGGCTTTTGCAAAGAATTTGAATATGGAATTCAGCTTGGAGGCAGAAAGAATGATTCACGGCTATTATCTAGCCAGTCGCAGAATCAGGACAGATTTTGTCCACGGATCGAAGCTGTCAGCATCTGCACTGAAATGCTTGTAGGTATTCAACTCAGGATTGTGAGGCCCAAACTGCTGTTTTAGATATGAATGGAATTAACTTACTTGGTTTTGTGTTTGTTTCTCTGTTTGATTTATAGTTGGTTGATTATTTGCTTTGCTTCAGAAGAACTTAAGATGACTTAATGACTTCCTTTGTTATACTTTAAGTCATTTGCACCACTAATAATTCTTTTCCCTTAATTGTTTTTATTGGATCCTCCATATGAGATATGCCTGAAAAAAGTGCAAAGCTTTCCATGTAAATGATTGCTTTTTAATGTGGTTGTTTGTGTTCAAAGAATGTTATAATTGGGCCTAAAGAAACCTTCCTGTCAAGTAATTTATTTAATATTCATATGTGCATATAATGTGTTTGGATCCAATCCACCTCATTCCCTCCCCTTCAGCCCCTCCACCCCCACTTCCCAATAGAAACACTACATTGTTCCTTGCACTTCTATTTATTTATATATTTAGCATGGTGTCAAGGATTGAACACAAGACTTTCACATGCAAGGCAAGCACCCTACCACTAAGCCATATTCCCAGCCCTGTTCCTTGTACTTTAAAATACTTTAACAAACACATTGCCATTCTTTTTTGTTTGTTTGTTTTGTTTTGTTTTTTGTTTTCTCTGTGTAGCTTTGCACCTTTCCTGGAACTCACTTGGTAGCCCAGGCTGGCCTCGAACTCACAGAAATCCACCTGGCTCTGCCTTCAGAGTGCTGACATTGTATCTTTTTTTTTTTTTTAAGATTTATTTATTTATTATGTATACAGTGTTCTGTCTGCATATATCCCTGCAGGCCAGAAGAGTATACCAGATTTCATTATAGATGGTTGTGAGCCACCATGTGGTTGCTGGGAATTGAACTCAGGACCTTTGAAAGAGCAAGCAGTGATTTCTCCAGCCCCACATTGCCATTCTTTTAAGAAATAAATAATGAATCATTCTTGTTATAAAAGAAATTATGAACATCACAAAGTCTAAAATGAGTAATTCATCTTCCTAACACTATTCCTACCTGTCTCCCCAGAGATAAAATCTCACTGTTAACAACTTTAATGAATACTTCCAGAAATCATCTACTCAAATAGCAGCCTATTTTGAAGATGTAGCTCAGTTAGTAGAGTATCTGCCTAGCATGCACAAGTTCCTGGGTTCAATCCCAATCCCACCTAAAGTGGGCATGGTGCTCACCTATAATCTCAGCCCTAAGAAAATGGAGGCAGGCATATCATCCCCAGCTAGAGTGAGCTCAGGGCCAGCCTATGCCAGGTAAGACCTGATCTCAAAATAAATAAATAACAGCAAATATACATATACGTTTTTTCACGTGTGTGGGTGTGTGCCCACATGTAGAAGCAAATGATCAGCCTCAGGTGCCATTCCTCAGATACGACCCACCTTGTGTTTAAGACAGGATCTTACCCTGGCCTGGAGCTCAGCAAGTAGGCTAAGCTGCCTGGCCAGTGATCCCCAGAGATGCCCAGGGATTGGCCTGTCCCACCTCCCACTGTTTGGAATTACAGTTGTGCACCACCAGACTCAGCTTTTCAGTGGTTCTGGGAATTGAACTCAGGTATTTGTGTTTGTACAGCAAGCACTGTATCATTGAGCTTTCTCCCTAGGTGTATGTGAGTGTGTATGTGTTTGTGTGTACATGTTGGTTTTTGTATGTATGCACATGTGTACCTATTTGTGCATGCTTAAACATGTATGGGGGTGGGAACAAGGAGGCCAGAGCTGATGTCAGGTGTCTTCCTCAATCACTCTCCACCTTGTTGTTTTCAGACTCTGAACTAGGAGCTCACTTACTAGACTAGACTAGCTGTTGAACAAGCTCCAGGGACCCTCCTTTGTCTCTTCCTTAGCAATGGCATTGCAAGCTCCCACAGCTACACCCAGCTTCTTTATGTGGGTGCTTGGGACTGCACTTGGTCCTCATGCTTATGGAGCAAGCATTTTACCAAGACTGAGCTCCCTCTGCAGCCCATTTAAGTGTTATATTTTAAAGTCAGTCTGTTAAACACATCAATAGGCATACAAATACATTTTATATTGATAATAGACACATTCTGTTCCCCAAATGGAATTATAAACATGGAGAAAGATTATCTAGTTTATTTTAACAGCCACACCACAGTCACACTGTGTTGTGATATGTGGTACTATGATGTGATTTTATCATAATTTATAGTCCCTTACCTATAGGCCATTATTTCATTTAATATAGTAAAATACAGTCTCAATTTTAAAAATCAAGACTAAAATAATCCAATAAATTAATGCAGTATCTTGTTATAACTACAATATAAAATAAAATAGATGAAGTGTAAAAAGCAGCAAGTATGGGTCTACAGGAGAGAAAATATGTTTAATTACTTTCCTCACCTATATGATTATTTAAATAAAGCTGAAAAGGCAAAAGGTAAGCCAAGGTAAAAATCAAATCCTTAATAAAAATTTTGAAATGCTAACCAGAGTTATGTAACAAAGGCATAGTTGTAATACTCAAACTATACTGCATCAGTTTTGGAAATTCCAGTATCTCATATTGTCGTTTGTCTGTAGTAGAAGATACTCTGTATTTAAACTGCTGTAACCTCACTGTACACATGGCTGTACTGGCCCCATCAGGCAGAGTTAATTTACTATAGCCCCACGTTTTCCTAGTGCACGGGTAGGAATGAGAGTGGAGACAGGATTTGTAGACTAGCATGGCCAAAGAGCCCTTCCACCTAGAAGAGTCCTAAGTCCTCAGTTTCCCCTTGTGTGCAGAATATCCATTTCTCCTTTTACAAAGGTTCCACACATATTTTCAGGATTTTGAATGAGTTCATTAAGCTTACAATAATAAAATATATTTTAAGCTACATTGAGAGATCTTCACAGATTTGAATTATGATCTTCATCTAGCAAGGAAAAGGTTAATAGAATAAACGTGAAGTCTCCAACGAGGTTCCCAAAGTTTCTAGTCCAAGTGTAGATGTGTGGGAAGAGGGTAATGCCACTTAATATGAGAAAGGCATGCATGAGAGTCCATTCTATTCATGAGCAATATGAACAAACGTGGAATGTGACTTACCTTTTGAGATTTAGGCTGTATTAATAGAACATGTATTAAGAGCAAGAGAATAGCTCTACCTTAACCTCTGACAGTGAACTGACACACACACACAGTACTATAGTGTAAAGGCTAACTAAGTCTTGTCATAAGGAAAGATATAGCTAGAATACTGAAGGAATGAAAATTATGTTTTGCTAGATGTGCTGGCACACACCTTTAATCTCAGCACTCAGAAGGCAGAGACAGATGGACCTCTGTGTGTTGAAGGCCAGCTTGATAGCAAGTTCCATGATAGTCGGGGCTACATGGACCCTGTTTGGGGAAAAAAACAAAAACAAACAAAAAAGAAATGGTTTCATGACGCGCGCGCGGTGTGTGTGGCGGTGTGTGTGTGTGTGTGTGTGTGTGTGTGTGTGTGTGTGTGTGTATTGCTTAGGCTGGAACCCAGGGCCTTTGAGCCACACCACTAGCTCTCATGCTATTACAGGTACTGGAATATTCACCTTGGAAAAAAGAAAACATGGAGCAACTATATAAAAGTTAACATGGGTTGGGGATTTAACTCAGTGGTAGAGCGCTTGCCTAGCAAGCGCAAGGCCCTGGGTTCGATCCTCAGCTCAAACAAAACAAAAAGTTAACAGTATCTGGAGAGTTGTCACATTTTGATCTCTAGTTCCAGCAGACAGAACAAGAGATCAGTTGGTGGAAACTACAATGACAGGATTCCAGCCCAGCTTTATATAAACTCTGTAGGTTACAGGATTTGTGTCTTACTTGGTAGCCTCATTTGATTTACACACACTCTCACACACTCAGAATTATGCCGAAGTCACCCAGTCACTAAATTCTGCAGACTCAACTTCAGTTTCTTGACTCTCAAGTCCAGCAGTCATTCAGAACCTCATACCCACCTGACGGAAGCTGAAAGGAGGCACGTCAGGTAAGGTGAGCAGTTCACATGTTTAAAGAAGCAATGAATGGTAGTGCATGCTCACAGGAGGAAGACAGGTAATGAGTAGTCCAGGGTGCTGTGGACAGAATTCACTATGTGAAAGAACTGTGAGACTCTGTGGGGGCTTGAGATGGATGAGGAGCTGATGGAAGCACCAAGGAGCTGTACATCTGTACTTCTGTCTCTAGGAGACAGTCAGGCGTATCCCCTACTACTGTATAGTTAGTGACACAGGACTTGGGGCAGGGGATGTGGACTGCTAAGTGGAAGCCATTTTTTTTCCCCCGAGACAAGGTTTCTCTGCATAGCTTTGGAGCCTGTCCTGGATCTCACTCTGTAGACCAGGCTGGCCTCAAACTCACAGAAATCAGCCTGGCCCTGCCTCCTGAGTGCTGGGATTAAAGGTAGGTGCCACCACTGCCCAGCTTTTTTTTTTTTTTTTTTTTTTTTTTTTTTGACAAGCCAGAATACTTGCTTTTTCTGGCACAATTTAAGTTGGTGGGAAAGAAATAGCTTAAAAGGAAACAAACAAAAAATCAGTATGCTGACCTCTTAACATGTGGCTCCTGTCATGTCTTTATCTGTGCCTATTTAAATGTGTAATTTCTTGTAAATGAACATGTTTTTATTAACCTGTTTTCATTTTTAGAGTTTCTTTATCTGAAGCTCATGCTCGACTGAACCTCAGAAATAAAGTGCTCAAAGAAGATGTGCTAATTGCAGCCTTATTGTTTGAACTGTCTCTCACATTGAAATATGGTAATTCTCTAAGTTAATAGTGATTCCTCAATATTCTTATTAAATAGTACCTGCATTTGAAATACTTCAAAATAATTCATCTTTATTGTTATTGGATATGGCTTACTTGAATCGAACACTTAATGTTTATAGGGGAATATCATATTTTTGTTTTGGTTTTTTGTTTTTTGAGACAGGGATTCTCTGTGAAGTTTTAGTGCCTGTCCTGGAACTCGCTCTGTAGACCAGGCTGGCCTAGAGATCTGCCTGGCTCTGCCTCCCGAATGCTGGGATTAAAGGCACGTGCCACCACCGCCCGGCTGGAATATCATAATTTTGTTTAAGACAGAGTCTCAGCATATAGCCCAGACTGGCTGTGAACTCAAAATTGTACCACTGCAGCTGTGTGCAATCATACTGGGTGGCAATGTCGTCTGATAATAAACATCTTATTATGTATGATTGCTATTAGAGGTTTTTGTAAGACTAAGCCTAGCACAGGGCCCATGCTTACCTTTAACTTGCCATCCTCAAGCCTCAGCCTCCACAGTCCTGAAAAAGCAGCATTCCTAACCACTGAGCCATCCCTTCAGCTCCCAGACTAAGTCAAGCACTCTTAACCTGGGATCTGTGAATGCTACAAGCCCACAAGGCTTGTAAATCATTATCTACAAATTTGTATGTGTCCTTTACAAAGGAGATTGATTGTAAATTTAGGAAGTAAGTTATAGAGTTAATGACTACTAGAAAAGATTGTCATCCTGAATTAGTTTAGATAAAATACTGGTCCCAGTGAATAATAAATAATAGGGATATATAAGTATTTTTATTTATTTTAAGGCCATATTTTTTCAAATCAGGCACATTATTTTATACACCATAAAGAAATGTGCTGCCAGCCAGGTGGTGGCGGTGGCGCACGCCTTTAATCCCAGCACTCAGGAGGCAGAGGCAGGCGGATCTCTGTGAGTTCAAGGCCAGCCTGGTCTACAGAGAGAGTTCCAGGACAGCCAGGGCTACACAGAGAAACCCTGTCTCAACTGCAAAAAGAGGAAAAGAAAGGAAAGAGTATGCTGCCAACTTTCTATAATGGTTAAGTTTGTGTAGTAAGGACTCTGTGGTAGACTATGACAGAATATTGTCACTTGATGACTGTGATGTCAAGACTTCACTGACACATTTTAAAAAAAGGATTTAAAGGAAGGAAAAAGATGTTTTCGATTCCTTTAGTTGATACATTTCATTTAGGTGTTTGTGATTTTTAACTCTTAAGTAAAACAATGTTAAAAAGCTCCTAAATATGACTCCATTTTTTATTAGTTTTGAAGTTAGCAGAGTGGTAGGTCGTTATACTTTCTTCCTGTCCTTACTAAGCTCCTTCCCTCACTTCCCTCACTGCCTTCTTCATACCCCACCCCCACCCCATCCCTCCCCCCATCCTCACACTGCTTCTTCCCCAAATAGTAAAGAGCAGAGTGAGATAACAAGAGTAGGAGGCAAGCAGAGAAAATGACGAAGGACAAGCAGGATCAAATAAATGTAAGGGAAAGGAAGAATGGGGAACGCAATGGAGGGGAAGTCAAAGACCAAGAGGTCGTTTTAAAATGGGAAAAAGATTTCCCAATTGTGGACAGTTCCAAGCAAACCTAAAAAATGTAAGATGAGCCCGGCGGTGGTGGCGTACGCCTTTAATCCCAGCACTTGGGAGACAGAGGCAGGCAGATCTCTGTGAGTTGGAGGCCAGCCTGGTCTACAGAGTGAGATCCAGGACAGGCAACAAAACTACACAGAGAAACCCTGTCTCAAGAAAAAAACAATAAAAAAGTAAGATGGAAAATGAAAAGTAAAAAAAAAAAATTGAGTCTTATTTTAAAAATCAGGTAAAATCCAAATACAGCAAATTATAGTAGAGAGAAGGGAAACATAGCAAAAAGTAAAAAGAAAAATATAGGAAAAGAACATAAATGGAATAATGGGAAATACATAAAATATTAGATGGAGAAATAAAAATATAAAACATCAGGTTGGGGATTTAGCTCAGTGGTAGAGCACTTGCTTAGCAAGTGCAAGGCCCTGGGTTCGATCCTCAGCTCAAAAAGAAAATATATATATAAAACATCATAAAGTAAAGGATATTGCTTAAAGTGTACAAAGGAAAAAAAGTGGAAAGACAAAGGACAAAAAAAAAATTGAAACCCAAAAGTCTAAGAGAAAGCTGGTGTTGGAGCAGCTTCTGTGTCCTTGAAACTGGACACAGCCAGGCTTGTGCAAGGGGAGGAAGCCAGCTGAACTTACACAAACTGAGATAAATGCTATGGAGAACAGAAGGCGTTGGCGTTCACAATTAAGGAGACCTCTATGAGGAAGTTATTGAACCTGAAGGATGAGATATCCAGGTAGAGGGCACTTCAATAAAAGTAGGTGCTTCCAAGAAAATGAGAGGTCCAGGGTGACTAAACCACTGCCCTCAAGCAGAACAAAGACCAGCTAGGTTACAAAGGAAAATGGGGGTAGATCTGCCTGCAAGCCTCAGAGTATGGTAACCAGGTTCTGGTCCAAAGCAAATGGGAATAAACTAAATGTTTTAAGAGACCAAATATCAATTCTATTTTGAAATATACTTATCCGTGGTGAATCTTTGAGACAGGGTTTCTGTGTAGCCTCGGCTGTCCTGGAACTCACTTTATAGATCAGGCTGGCCTCAAACTCAGAGTTGCACCTGCCTCTTCTTCCTGAATGCTGGGATTAAGGGCTTGTGCCACGCCCAGGTTGTCTGCAGTGAAAGGTTGGACTTGCATAACCTGTGTTGTCATACTCCATGTGATTGTAATGGAAGCTTTGACTAGATGAAGCGTAGAAACAGGAATTAGTGAGAGATGGACCTTGGATGCAAAATCCAACACTTTGCTAATGAACTAGATTGTTAGGACCTGCATGCAGGAGTGGAGGAAGAAGTGATGCTTATTAAGAGTCCCTACTTGGGAAATTATAGTGCTCTTTACCAAGACTAGAAACAAAGAGTGATAAAGCCTGAAAGAAAAATAAAATTCTACAGATTCCAATAGAAAAATTTCAGGATGAGTCGATGACTCAGTGGTTAGTCATGCACTGCAAAGCCTGAACCCATAGTGGAAGGTAACCTACTTCCTCAAGCTGTCCTCTGACCTGTACGCTCACCCCTTGGTACAGTATGCGCACACACACAATCTTAGGTGAGTTCTAACCTGGAAATGTAAGAATTAAGACAATAGAGATGGTATTCAAAGTCAAATGGATGAAATCACCTAGACAAAGTATAGAGAATTCCACCACTGCTTTGGAAGAATTCCAGTGTTTTGAAATGGATTGGAATAGGGCTGGAGAGATGGCTCAGAGGTTAAGAGCACTGGCTATTCTTCCAGAGGTCCTGAGTTCAACTCCCAGCACCCACATGGTGGCTCACAACCATCTAGAATGAGATCTGGTACTCTCTTCTGGCCTACAGACATACATACAGGCAAAACATTGTATACATAATCAATCTTTATTTAAAAAAAAAAAAAAATGAATTGAATAAAGGCTAGTTCCTGAAGCAAAAGCTTTAATATTGGAAGGTGTGGTACTCTAGGTGCCAAGAAAAGGTTTTCAAACTAAGTGGTCACTGGACACATGCTATTGAGATTATGATTCCCCAGAGGTTGTAGTACCCATGATCAGAGCTGTTTGGAGTGGAGAGAGAATGGATGTGTGGCTATGGAGGCAGCCCGCACAGACAACTGAATGTTGAAGGAACAAAATGGGGCACGAGCTGGAATGGATGCATGATACAGGGACTTTTTAAATGTAAATTCTAAGTATCTATGATACAGTGAACTAATGATATTACACACAGTTGTCAACAATGAGCATGATGGCCTAGGTTTGTAGTGGAGAGCAGCCTGGTGCTAAGTGTAAGATTGACCCAAATGCTGGGGAGTGATCAGAGGTTAAGTACTAGGACGTAAGGATTCCGTAATACAGAGCACATGAGAAGGGCCTGATCAGAATGAAGTTGGGCGATATATACTAAAGATTATTTTATATTTAAAATATATTTCAATCAGCCATCCAGGGCTACATAGCAAGAGCCTGCCTCAAAAATAAAATTTAAAACTTAAACAGGACCAGATTCTATTCGACAGTTCAGAATTTTTAAACCTTTATTATTTTTGTTGAAATGTACTTCCATTTTTAGTTTGTAAGTCTCATTACACTGTTGTCTTCACTTAGGGGCCACTGCATTTTGTGTCGCTCCCAATGCACTCTTCCCATTTGAACTGTATGATGAAGAACACTTGGAGCAAAGAGACCTCCAGCTGACTCAGTACCAACAGCAGCTCCAACAGTTTATCGCCGCATGTGGACCCGGGACGGCCATCTTTTCTAGTGATGAATAAGCAATTTGAGCAAAGGATTACTTTTCTCACCTCTATAAGCCTTGGTTAAACATGAGTGATTTCGAAGTAATGCTTCAGGTGTGTACTGCCTCAGGGTATCTATCAGAATGCCATTCAGAGTAGGAAATGTGGCCCCTTTATAAGGAACATATATACAAATAACCCAAGTATCTAAAACCAGTAACAAAATTTTATATTTAAACATTGCTACCTAGGAGATTCACCTCAAAAACTTCCTGGTTACCCCAGTGTATCAATGATACACACAGAGAACATTGCAGTGTGGAAAAAAAGTTGTTCATTCCACCCATCAGGTAGCAACACTTTACCTACAAACATACCAGTTTAAGCTTGTTTATTTACCAAACTGATCAACTTCAAATCACTGCAATTTTTATGACCCAACGTGTCTAATGTAAGGTCTTTCTCTATTTTAACAAGTGCACTAAGGGTATATTGTTTTATAAGCCCAAGTATGCAGTCAAGGAAAGCTGTGTAACTCTTACATACACCTTTTGTACAACCAGTGACTCTAAAGACAACTATTTACTCCTGGGGGCAAGAGGTCATCCTGCCTCCAATTAGCTGCACTCTAGGGTCACATGGTACCTGACTTGGTATGTCTAGGTACTGGCTCTGCAAAGTCAATGACAGTACATGTACATTAACACGTTGTTTCTTTTCATGGTGTGTGAGAAGTGTAGGTCTCTGGAGTGAAGGTAAAACAAACACAAACCACACACACAAAGTACCTCTCAAACTGGAAAGTCTAACATTAGGAATTTCCTGGTTCCTGAGGATCAAGCCCAGGGCCTTGTACCAGTGAAGCAACCGCTTCCCCAGCTGACACAAAGGCTTTTCAATGCCTCAAGGCATCAGAACGTTGCTGTATTCTTATGCTGTTTACTAAACCTAGGGACTCAAGAGGCTGAAGATTTAGCAGTGTTTTATTTAGACTTGTCAAGTGACCCAGGCAGACTGCCCATACACCTACAGTGTATGCTGGTTCCTCTACTAGCAATCAGGATTACTTCTGTTGACAAAGTAAACAAAATAGCTCATGAAAGGTGAGAACTTACTATGAGAACGATGCTTTAAAGATGAACATTTTAAAGAAATTACTGCCCACAACAATCAGCTATATTTCTACATAATTTATTGTTTATTATCATCAAATAAAATACTAATTCTCATCACTTGCTTCTGCTCACAGTTTCTTGACCAATTCTTCATTTTACATTCCAAAACGTGTGCTGCACCTTCCCAAAGGAAAAAGAAAAAGACAGTCAGAAGCCCATGGTATCATTTCCCCTCAAGCTCAAAAGCTAAGCCCAGATATTCATCTTAATGACCTTCGAAAGAATGTCAAGTAAACAGACATTCAAAGGCGATTTCAAAAGGAACTGGCCCCAGTCCCTGAGTGTTATCAAATACTGCTCAATCAAGAGATGTGACTGCTTGAGCAAACTTACCCAGAACAATGAAGTGTTTGTAAACATTACAGCTACTGTCGATGGACATTCACCTGCAGCCACCAATGTGCTAGATGGGGGGGGGGGGGGGAAGACAGTACACCTGTTTTAGCAACTCCATCACATTTCAGTAATTCAAATAATCCATGCATTGCTGGCATCTCAGTTTTTAGATTACTTCTTCAAAGAAGCCCTCAGCTGGGTAAACGGCAAAAACTAAGTCATCATTGTGCCAGCTACTAAGTCATCTCAAGAACAGGTCCTATAATATCAAACCAGCACACACCTTAATATTTGTACCTTGTTAGTGGCAAGTGTCCTCTTGATGGCTTGTTTACATCACTTTCCATGACAAGTTTTTGGAAAACATTTGTTCAAGCATCTTCAAGAGACAGGTTTTGTTGCACCTAAAAATTAAACATTTGATTGTGAACTCTTCATTTGTAATTCCATGTTTAGCACCTTGTATGACTGTGCTGGCTAGTTTTATGTCAACTTGACACAAGCTAGTCACTCACTGGAGGAAGCCTCAATTGAGAAAATGCCAGCAGAAAATGCTGGGCCATAGGCAAGCCTGTAAGGCATTTTCTTAATGAGTTAGTAATTGCTGGGGGAGGGCCCAGCCCCTTGTAGGTGGGGTAAACAGCAAGTCCCAGGCTCTGTAAGAACCTGAGAGCAAGCCAGTAAGCACTCCTTCTGAATGATGCATGGCTTCTGCATCAGCTCCGGCCTCCGGCTGTCATCCATCAATCATGGACAGAAAAACATTTTATTCACACCCTTCACTGTGGCAGATTTAAGACAAGGATTCGGAGTACCAAGCCTTTGCTCATTAGTCTCGGGGCTTACAGGTGAAAGCTAGAATCCTAACTACAGTTGTGCAGACCACCACCTGCACATCCTTATCAGCAAAGAGCATGGCCAAGGTCACCTATGTCCCAAGACTAAATCACCGAACCAATTACTGAAGATGACTTATGAAGGCCTGTAAGATTTGACTGGTAACTTTGATCACTCTCATGTCCTGAAGTGCTTGAGTCAGTAGGACTCAAGCCTAACCTAGTTTATAATGCTAACAGGAAAGTGTATTCGTCCACAGTTCTGAAATGGTGCATTCTTTTGTATTGTCTCAGAACTTAATCACTACCTTTTTATAGCAGGCATTCCCACCCTGTGGGCTTTCAAGATGTGCGCAAATATTGCTCCAACTTCAATGCCTCTTTTAGAGTATATTTACAAGACCTAAAACTGGCCGTCTTAATATCTAAAAGGCAACAATACTCGCTACCTCCATAGAAATGTCCTGCAGAAAAATAGGTCACCTACTCAGGAAGCCTGAAACAGGTTGCACGGTGGCTTTTCTTGGGGACACAAAAAGGACACCCGCCACCATGCAGACCCAGCGAAAGCTGCCGCCAGAAGAGGCCGCTCCTCCCCGCACTTGGACGTGTAGCGAGGCGGCGCAGGCCTTTTAACTAAGGGCCGCCAAACGCTGTTGTCCTCGGAGCAGCCTCAGTTAAGATTTGCAGATTGAAAAGCCCGAGCGCGGGGCAAGGCGCGCGACCCGCCGCGCAGACCAGGCCGTCTGGTCCACCGTACCCGGCAAGGGACCGGCGCCGTCAGCTGCGAGCCCCGCTCCGCACCGACGGGTGGCCAGACCGCGGGATCCGCACCTGGAAGAGCCCGAGGACAGGCCGGGATCCGCAGCCCCGGGCCTCCGCTGCCCGCCATGCTGCCCTGCAGCCCGCGCTCCGAGGCGCTGCGCAGAAAGGAAGTGCCCGAGCTTCCCGCACCCCTAAGGCCTTCTGTAGGCCCCGCCTCTTCCGGCCATTTACCCCGCCCCCGTTTCTGGTGGGGCGGAGGGAGCAGGTTGTGGGGGTTCGTGAGGCTCAGGAGTGCCTCAGCTAGAGCTTTTTAATTGACTTTGCAAGTGATGAATAGTGCCTTAAAATGGGACAGTCTCCAGTCCCGGTGCTTATCTTGGTCTTCTAAATCCCTGGTACCCGCTTTGTCTTCTAAATCCTCACCTGCTTCTGTGTTTTAAAAACTGGTGGTATTAGCAACCCCATTTAATTTTTTTTTTTTTTTTTTAAGATTTATTTTATGTGTCTAGATAGGTCTTTTGCCTGCACGTGTGTATGTGTGCCACCTGTGAGCTTGGTGCTGACAATTCAGAAGAGGGTATTGGATCCCCTGGACCTGGAGTTACAGTATAGCCAACCTACTACGTGGGTGTTAGGAGCCTAAGCCTGGAGCCTCTGGAAGCAGCCAGTGCTCTTAACCGCTAAGCCATCTCCAGCCCACCGCAACTCCATTAGAGTTAGTGTTCTGGAATCAGCGTGCAGGTACACACACACACACACACACAGAAAGAGAGACTGGTTGTTAACTACTTTGACTTGTACTAGTAATAGAACTTTTCCTTAGGGCTTCTTTGACTTACCATTCCATAGCACTCCATCACTGCAGGAAGTCAGGACAGGAACTCAAGCAGGACAGACACCAATGCAGAGGCCAGGGAGGAGTGCTGCTCACGGGCTTGCTCCACTTACTTTCTTATAGAACCCAGGACCACTAGCCCAGTGGTATTCCCACCTACAATTGGTTGGGCCTCCCGCATCAATCCCTAATTAAGAAAATGCCCTACAGGCTTGTCTTCAGTCTGACCTCCTGGAGGCATTTTCTCCAGTGAGGCTCCTCCTCCAGGATGTCTGTAGTTTGTGTCATGTAGACATCAAACTAACCACCACAGTTAGTTTGCTTATGAACATGTTATGATTAACCATTGATTTTATTGTCTTTATTTTTTATTGGGGGTGGGTGTGTCATGTGTGTGCTCACATGGAGGCCAGAGGACAGCTATGTGGGCTTGATTCTATCCTTCTACTTTTATATGTATTCTTGGGCTGGAACCAGGAAGGCAGCCTTGCCCACAAGCACTTTTATCTGCTAAACCATCTCAATAGCCTGAACTTTCATATTTACCAATCTTATTTATCACAATCATTATACTTGAGTCCTGGCTACAAAACATTAGGCTTCTGCCAGAAAAAGAAATGTTTATGATCTTGTCTGAAAGATATACATCAAAAAGTAAAATCACATTATTAAATTGGTAAAAAAAAAAAAAAAAAAAAAAAGAAGCAGACCATCTCATCTTTAAAAGGAGCTGGGGAAAAGAGATCGCTGTGTGCTAGGTAGTGTTCGTCAATCTGACCCAAACTAGAGTCAGCTGGGAAGAGGGAGCCTCAACTGAGGAGGTGCCTCCATTGGCTTGTATCTGTGGGGCGTTTTCTTGATTAATAGTTGATGTGGGAGGGCCCACACTGCTGTGCTGCACCTCTGGGCAGGTGGTCCTGGGTTGTGTAAAAAAAGCAAGCCAGTGAGTAGCATTCATTTGTGGTTTCTGCTTCAATTCCTTCCTTGAATTCCTGTTTGGAATTCAGTCAACTGTGATGTAGAGTTGTAAGCTGAAATAAACCCTTTTTCTCCCTAAGTTGGTTTTGGTCAATGTTTACACAAAGCAACAGAGAAGCAAACTTGGACACCATACAATCCCAGTGCACTGGTAATGTGGACACCGAAGGATCCCCGGAGCTCTGTGGCTAGCCAATGATAGAAAACATAAGCTGTGAAAATAGGATCCTGTGAGGAGAGCACAGCTGACTTAGCTCAACAGTTATTGGTCAGTCACAACCTAGAGAGGGATGTTTGCTGAGACAACTTGTCTCCCAAGACAATCTGTCTTGCTCAAGCAAACAATTCCAGGAAGCAAAGACCACAGCAGTCTTCACATACTCTCTGTTATAATGTCTGCCCTTCGCTATTTGAAATAAACAGTTTTATCTGTTGAGGTCAGACTCAGGTCTCTTCCTGCCTTCTCTCTCTTTACTCTGTGCTTTGAAATCTCGCCTAATCTATGAGTTCCAGGTTCAGTAATACTCTGTCTCAAAATAATAATGTGGAGCGCGGTTGAGGACTACACCTGAGGTCTGTTTCTGGCCTTCACACACATGTAACACACATTTATACACACATACACACAATAAATAAGGTGGGGATTAGTTGAGGACTACATCTAAGGTCTGTTTCTGGCCCTCATACATATGTAATACGCATACATATTACATACACACACAATAAATAAGGTGGAGAGCGGTTGAGGACTACACCTGATATTGACCACTGGCCTCTGCATGTGTACACACAGAACGTGGACACACTCACACACATCTGTGTTAGATGATAGACCCACCCGCTCAAATCTGTTCCCACACCTGCAACCTCTCTTCAGACAGAGAGAGAGCAGAAAGACAACAGCTACTGTGTCCTTGCAACACACTCCTCCTTAAGCCTTGAGTTCACATGTATCCTTCTTCTGTGTTTCTATGAAGCAATGAGAAAAGTAACTAATAAAATTACTAATGTCAACAACTTCTCATGGTATTTTAAAATACCCACCACATATATTACTAATTTTTGGTAAGGGGCCAAAAACATTCAGTGGGGGAAAGGACAGACTTTCCAATTAATGGCACTGGGAAAACTGGATGGCCAGATCCATACCTTAGGCTTAGGATTCCCAGAGTATGGTCCCAAATTACATTAGTCAGGGGTTTATAAAGGTAAAACCTATGTACTTTCCACCTTTGTCCATAAGGGGCAAGCACTCGTCCTAACATACTTCCTGCCTGGGTACCTCCTGCCTATATCCTATACAGATACAGCAACCAATCTTGTTTATAGAAGTGAAAACACAAGGCTTGTTATCTCACATGAGCAACAGCCCCAGCATTCCAGGAAGTTATCTGTCCTTGGGCAAGTGGGGCTTACAGGTTAGAGGTTTTGTTTTATAGATCTCTTAATCACAGTAATTTAAACTCATGAAGAGGATCTGGGATTCTCCAGCAGTATGCTGATCTGTGGAGGTTGCTGGCCCCTAAACTGATGAATTGCTGCCATCTGCAAATGTACCTCAGGGGGGGAACTTCATGATTTAAATATAATAGAACTAAAAAACAACTATCCATTGATAATAGAGACCAGAATTACTTTTAAAAGCTTACTATTTTGTTAGGTGTATTGGTACATACTTTAATCCCGGCACTCTGGAGGCAGAGAGAGGTGAATCTCTGTGGGTTAAAGAATAGCCAGGTTTACACAGTAAGTTACAGGACTACATACATAAATCCTGTGCCAAAAAAAAAAAAAAAAAAAAAGAAGGAAAAAAAGGAAAGAAAGAAAGAAAAGAAAAAGGTTATTAGTTCTAGAAATACATTTTTATTATTTTTCTCCAGGTGGCCAGAATCTGTAATCAATACTTCCACATGTAACTCCCATTAGTAAGTTAATCCTTTTGGCCATCAGCCCTTGCTCATAGGGGTGAGTGACTTGAAGACCCTCTAGGTCTTCTGACAGAACACTGGTGGGCACTGGTGGGAGCTAGATGTAATAACCACATCTGTGTGCTCTCTTCTGCTCAGTAGTAAGCATGTCAAAACAGTGTTAATGCGGGAGAATTATAAATGACCCGAGTCAGAAACACACGACTTTCCTATATAAAATCCTCTCACCCTCCAGCAAGATTATTTTTAATCATAATATTGACATTGAGGTAATCATAGCATTTATATATTTTGTTCAATTTAAAATTCCAAATCTGTGGAAAAATACATTAAATTATCAGAAAATAGGGCATTGATCTGGATGAAATTTGATGCTCAAATACTTAAAGCCCATGAACTTTACTGAGATAATTTTGCTGAAAATTACCTAAATTACTTATGATTTCTGCCTGGATCTAAAACAGCCGTGTGGTTTAATTGTCAATGTGAAACACAAGGATTTTCCTTCTCGGCTTAACTGAACGTTCATGTTAATAAACTTTTGAAAACAACTACTTAAATCCCACCGTGAGAAAGTCTCCGCATACGGGGATGTTTTAAAATTGTTCCAGCTAGCCAAGGGGACGTGAGGGGAAGTCCCTAGGGGACTTCAGGGAGGTTTTTCTTTTTTGTGAAGAGACACATTCGGGAGGAAGTGGCTGCTCCTCCTTCCCTGCCTGTTCTCAAGGGATGCCTGGAGCTGCTGCTGCCTGTGCCAAGGCGGCGCATCCTAGAGACCTGCTAAGTCACTGCATGAACTAAGTTTTCCTAACCTCAGAGCCACCAGCGTCGGCCTCCTGTAATGTGAAATAATACAGCTTTTCTTACTGCCTTAAAACAAGTTATTCAAGAATGATTACATAGTCAAGAATGTAAGTAACTGAAAATTTTAAACTAAGGTTAAATTAAGGTTATTTATACCTCAATCATAGTCCAATATAAATTATGTCCTGCAATTAACATCCCATTAAACCTCCTGTGAGTTACAATAAGGAATTAATGACTCTTTTCTCAAATTTTGCCAGCTTCCCTTTTAAAGGACAATACGCTGGCTGTTCTCAGAAGTCTCCAAGGGAAAACAGGATGATTGACAAGGCACAAGTTAACGGAAAGGAAAGTTAACTGGGGGGCATAAGACTGCAATTACAGCACCACAGAAAGAGAACTGAAATATCCTCGGTGTGTATGTTTACACACTTGTTGCCGTATATTATGCGTGTGTGTCAGAGACCTTTGCGTCTGCCTCCCAGAGGGTGTCATACTTTGTGAGCACCCACCCTCTCCCGAGAACTTGGAAAACCTGGTTCACTGGCAAGGAATATGCAGACACACCCTGCCCGACTCCTAGTCAATCACACGGGGCGCAAATGCAAATGAGCAAGCACCCTTTGCAAGAAAAGCAAACGAAAGCTACTGAGATTGCTCAGGCAGTAAGAGGCCAGTGCCTGGCGGCAAGCCTGGAGACCTGAGTTCAATCCCCCGAGTCCATGTAAAAGTGGAAAAACAGAACTACTGACTCCTTCAAATTGTCTCTAACCTCCACACACACACCAAGGCATGCACACGTGTCCACACACACTAATACTAATAATTTCTTTTTTTTTATTTTTAAAAAATATTTATTTATTTATTTGTTATGTATATAGTGTTCTGTCTGCATGTTTGCCTACAGGCCAGAAGAGGGCACCAGATCTTATTACAGATGGTTGTGAGCCACCATGCGTTTGCTGGGAATTGAACTCAGGACCTCTGGAAGAGCAGCCAGTGCCCTTAACCGCTGAGCCATCTCTCCAGCCTAATACTAATAATTTCTAAAAATATAAAAAGAAGACAAGCAAGTATCTTCTGTTTCCCGTTCATTTGATTTCCCGTTCATTTCCCGTTCAGAATGATTTATGAATCTTGCGGCTCTCAGTTTAAACAGCGTTTCATATGTGGGTTCCTTTTGCTTTCTCGGTGACAGATGTACTTTAACATTTCTCTGTCAATTCCTGTTCAATCTGGCCACCAAATTCTTCTGGTTCTTTTCTTATATTGGACATATCAGAACATGATCTAAGTTGACTCCCTTTTCCTCAATAGAAGACTATCAAGACCACTAAGTGAGACAAAATGTAAATCCCAGGACCTGGCAGATGCCACGGGCATGAGGGTCAGGGTACACTCAGATTGGTGGCAGCCTGCCTCCCTTCACCCAGTCTAAGTCACCTGGCACACTGACTCATCTTCTTAAAATATCCTTGGCATAAAATTTGCTTCTAGAACAACAGCAAAAACTGGGATGTGGCTCAGTGTGTTTGAGCCCTGGCTTTGATCACCAGCATTGTGAATAATAAAATAAATCAACAGCGACACTGATTGGCCCAAAAAAAAACCAGCAGCAACACTGATTGGTCCCAGCTCTACAGCACAGCCTGCTTCTGACTCACTTTCTTCAGGTCTCAGGCCAGGCCAGTCCTTCATTTAAAGCTGTGTCTGCTGCCATGTTGATTTGCATTGACTATGAAGTTGAAAGATAACTGCACATATGCTTTTGTTTTGTTGTGTTTTTAATAACATTTTCTCATGTTTTGAATCATCTGGTTTTGCTTTTTATAAATCACAGTCTTCATGAATTTTTGCCCAATGTTTCTTAGGGTATTTTTATTTTTCAAAATTGATTTGTGGGATTTCTTCATATTCCTTACTCTGAATAATAATCATCAATGAACAATTAGAGGCTTTGTAAATGACCTTTCCTCGTCTCTGTTATTTTTTCAGGGCATTTGGGGAATCTTGAGTTATTTGGAAACTTATGCCCTTCTCTCAGCATCCAGACATCTCCCTGGCTGCCAGCACCTCTGCGTTACTCCGAAAGGTTTCCAACAGCCTTCGGATCTAATTCTTGTTGTTTTGTTTTGTTTGAGACAGCGTCTCGTCATGTAGCCTTGACTGGGCTGTAACTCACAATACAGACCAGACGGGCCTTGAAGTCACAGAGATCCACCTGCCTGTGCCTCCCAAGTGCTGGGATCAAAAGTATGCACCACCACTGCCCAGCTGTCTTTTACACTTTCATTTTTTCATTTTAAATGCTTATATGTAACTTTTCACAAAAATATTAGCTGTCTGATTTCTACAAATAGCTTCTTCATACCATCTGGGGAGATTTTCTACTCACTCATTTTCTTTTTGAATACTAGAACTGATTTATATAAAGGAAGCAACTCTTTCATTTGTTACTTTTTCTGGTCTCCTTCCAGCTCTTTGGATTTTGATCTTTGTTCTGTCTGTCTGTTTTGTTTGTTTGTTTTAGAGATAGATCTGACTGCATTACTCAGCCTGGCCTTGACCCTTTGGGCTCAAGGGATTTGCCTACTTCAGCCTCCCTAATACAATGGGTGCATTCCACAGTAGTGCCCAGCTTAGAGCTTTTATGTGGTGAATGTATTTTTGAGTCAAAACTACACATCTCTTCTTCACCTGATGTCTTGTGATTCTCTTTATGTGTGTGCATGTCTGTTGGGGACGCAAAGGTCCTTGTGCCCTCAGAGCACTAGGGAACCAGGAACATTAAACACACAGGGGCCTCTACTCAGAGGAAGAATTACCTGTTTTCTGGTCAGAATGCTGGGAGTGGATATTGTTAACAACCTGGTGACCTTTCTGCTCTCTGTGGAGGCAGACCTCATCTAAACCCCCAGAATGTCTGTGCCCGGCTCTTCCCTCCCTAGACCTTTATCTTTAGATCCCAGATAACAGGGCAGATGGCACAAGTACTTTATGGCCTGCTGACCTCCATGCTGGCTCAGTCAGAGACCACACTAGATGCTAGGCTTTTTACCTATAGAACCCACCCTCAAGGTCACAGGTACTTTGCAAAGGAGCTTCTATGTAGTCACCCCTTAAGCTTTATTGTACAGCTGGAATTGGAATGATTGTTGCCTGGAAACCTGAAATTGTAATGATTTGCCTAGAAATGTTCTCCCAAATCGCACTGTGTTTTGAACATGCTGACAATGAACCTCCTGGCATCAGACTCCCAAGTCTGGTCCTGGTTGACGAAGTCAATCTGAATTCTCACCTCTGCTGCTCACTTCTTTAATAGTGCCACTCACTCCCTTGGGGAGCCATTTTCTTTCAAACCACCACAAGGAGGTTGTAAACAGAACAAGGGCCCTCAGCAGTTAGTGCCAGTTCAACTTAGGGAGCAGCTGGTCAGAGGCTGAGCCCATTACAGACTGAGGAGACAGATAACACAGAGACCCATGTCCCTCCCGGGTCCCTCCCGGGTCCCTCCTGGGTCCCTCCCGTGTCCTTGGTGCTGGACTTTCCCCTAAAACTGTCTAGGGATGGAAGAGAAAGGAAAAGCAGAAAGACAGTTGAAATAAAGTCTCTCCCGGAGCTGAGGAACTCTTGGCAAGTGTTGGTTGCTGGGAGAGGGAGAGTCAGCTCTCTCTGAGAGAGAAACTCTGATAAGCCCGTCAGCAATGCCAGAAGGCCACACATTCAAGAATATTTGGGCAGAAAAACTGACTTCGTTTTGGGGGGAGGAGTGGGAACATGAAATTGGCTGGGTAGGGAAGAGGAAGTAGATCTGGAAAGAGTTGGGGAAGGGATGGGTGAATATGATCAAAAGAAGTTCCGTGAAAATGTCAAAGAACTTATATATTATATAGTTAAGTGGCTACTTCAAAGAAAGAAAGCCTTAACACAGACAAACATCAGAGCTGTCTTGTTTGGTTTTCCTCCTCAGGGCTGGGGATTCCAGAACAAAACAAAATCAAATATAAGATGTGTCACTGCTGGGCTGGAGAGATGGCTCAGAGGTTAAGAGCACTGGCTGCTCTTCCAGAGGTCCTGAGTTCAATTCCCGGCAACCACATGGTGGCTCATAACCACCTGTAATGAGATCTGGTGCCCTCTTCTGGTGTTCGGCAATGTATACATAATAAATCTTAAAAAAAAAAAAAAAAAAAAAGGAAAACAAAAAACACAGCTCACATTTCAAAAAGAGTAAGAGACAGTTTAGTCTGGAGGCACATGTGAGTGACTATGGCTCAGGAACAAAGATCCAGGTCACTCCATCAAGACGGCAACAGCTCATGAAGTTTTTACAGTAATGGAACAAACAAACATATCAACAACACATTTCTTAAATACTTAGGTGGAAACATCAACAAGCTGATTCTAGCACATCAGGCAGAGTCTTGGCTATGGACCTCACAGACTGTCTGATGGTATCTTTAGCTATGGAGTTGGTAGAGTCTAGATCTGTTTTTTGGTTTATTTTTTTTAAGCTGAGGACCGAACCCAGGGCCTTGCACTTGCTAGGCAGGTGCTCTACCACTGAGCTAAATCCCCAACCCTAGGGACTTTTGAAGTTGGACTGAATGCATTTTTTTTTCATTATGCTATGGCTGCAAGCCTTTGGGGGCTGGACAGTGGGATGTGGAGGTTTGAAAGAAGATGGCCCCAAAGGGAATGGCACTATTAGGAGGTGTGGTTTTGATGGAGTAGGTGTGGCCTTTTTGTAGGAAGTGTGTCACTGTGGGGATGGTGTTTGAGGTCTCCTTTGCTCACACAGTTCACTTCCTGCTGCCTACAGATCAAGGTGTAGAACTCTCAGCTCCTTCTCCAGCACCATGTCTTCCTGCATGCCACCATGTCCTGCCATGATGATAGTAAACTAAACCTCTGAACTGTAAGCCACCCCAATTAAATGTTTTCCTTTGTGAGAGTTTCTGTGATCATGGTGTCTCTTCACAGCAGTAGAAACCCAAACTAAGACACTCCTCTTCTCAGGGCCTCAACTGCTGTGCATATCACTCTGTATGCTGTGAATGTGTTGCTCTGATTGGTTAATAAATAAAGTGCTGATTGGCCAGTAGCCAGGCAGGAAGTATAGGCGGGACAAAGAGAGAGGAGAATTCTGGGGATAGGAAGGCTGAGTCAAACACAGAGGAAGCAAGATGTGAAGGCAGAACTGGGAAAAGGTACCAAGCCATGTGGCTAAACATAAATAAGTATTATGGGTTAATTTAAGTGTAAGATCTAGCTAGCAAGAAGCCTGAGCCATTAGACCAAACAGTTTAAATAGTATAAGTGTCTGTGTGTTTATTTGGGTCTGAGCAGCTGCGGGCCAGGCAGGACTGGAGAAAACTCTGAATACACTCTACTCTGCTGCCTCCTAAGTCTTGGAATTCTGACCCGCAGCAGCTTGCACTTGCTAGACAAGCCCCCCATGTGTGTTCTTAAGTATCTGAAACCTGGGTACCACTCTCTGCCTTCTACTGAGTCTAGAGTCTCTAAGGTCTGGTCAGGCCAACTCTGGTCCCCAATTCCTCTGCATAAGACTCTTAATCTTAGGGTTGTGGGTTTGAGGCCCATATTGGGTGCCAGATGAAGCCTTAATGATTAATTAATTATTCTTTATCAATAAAAAATCAGGAGTCAGATATTGGGGTAAGAGCTTAAAAGATCAGAGAAGCAGGAGAGCAGCCACTAGTCACCTCCTACCTCTTTTGTTCCTTCCTCCAAAAAGGCAGAGATCCTCTCAACCCTGCCTTACTACTTCCTGTCTCTTATCTGTCTACAGTCCTCTAAACCTCTATGGTCCATTTTGGTCAACTAGTGGCTAGTTCCACCCTCTGACTCCACACAAGCTCTATTTGTCAGAACACAATCAAAATATCACACAACACTTATTTTGTAGACCAGATTGGCTATGAACTCAGAGATTCACCTGCTTCTGCCTCTCAAGTGCTAGGATCAAATGCATGGGCCACCATGCCCGGCTTGAAGTTTGCATTTTCCAGGTGTGCCATGACTTTATATTCTAGAAGGAATCTGTCCTTAGAGGCCTTCAATTAAGAGGAAGGTAAGTTAATTAAAGATTTAGAAATTAAATTAAAATTAATTATTAATTATTTTTAAAAATTATTTTAAATAATTATTAATTAAAAATAAGCAACTCCCTCCACAGCAAACTGCTGTCTGCCTCAAAGGTATCCACTCACTCACAGATGTTCTTCAACTTACCTATGAAGTAGGATCTAGGTCCTTTTCTAGAATCCTTTTTATTTTTCCTCTCTTTCCGTTCTTCAGGGATCCTGAGCAATGGCTCCAGGCTCTGAAGGGGACTGTCCATTGCTGTAGGAGGAAGAAAGGTCCCTAACCTAAGCAAGGTGTGCATCCCTCATGACTACAGAAGGTAAGGGGAGAGGAAAGACCATTGTTTACTGAGGCAAGTGTGTGTTGTGTTAAGGTATGTCCACTACCATCCTCACTTACTCTAGACTCTGGATGGATGGAGAGGACCGTGCATCTGGATGCTGCTGCTTTCTGGGTCTCTCAGGTCAGGCATGGCCCGGAACAATCATCTTTAGACTCTTATTTTGGTCTGCCTCTTCAAGGCAGTTTCTCATGTGTTTTCCCCCCAAAATGCAATCACACCTGTAGCCTGACTGGCTGCCTCTCTCTAAAAGGAGGATCTGCAATGGCTCCCCACCGTTTACCTTCCCTTGACACTCCTGTCCCTGTTGATGTCTATTGATGTTCACTTAGCTGTTATCTGGTGTCACATGACTCCAGGACACAGGTTTACAGCAGCGAAGGTACAGATGTGCAGACTGGAAACAGTCTTTACCAGTTTTGAAATTTTAACTGCATTAATTTTTTTTGTTCCACATGATCTATCTACTCATCTACATAAAGAATTCAGATGGTTTATAGTAGAGTATACTTTAAAAATTAAACCAAGTGATGTCAGCATTTATTTGAAAATTAAAATGTTTGAAATCAACTTTCATTGTTTGAAATGGCCCCTGTTTCCAATGGCCATACACAAGGAGGGAGGTGGGTATGGTTCATCTTCAGAACATACTTGGTCCCCAGGGGGCAGATGTGCGTGGGAATCACGTCCATGTGCACAGGAAATGACTATTGACATAATCTCTAAGCATAATACTCAAGATTATTCTCCAGTTTGTAAAATGTTCTGGCATAATTTATTATGAAGCATTTGAGTGACTGATGTATATTTCAGTGAACTGGTTTCTCTGATGAGCTGAAATTAAGACTTGTGTAAACATAGGAAGGGAAACCCTTCCGGGTTTATGTAGTTAGGCAAGAATATTCCCCACTGTGCTGCCTCAGCATCTGTGTGGTGCCCTCAGCCTGCAGGAAGCAAATCTACAGGATTTGAGAATTTCACAGGAATTGGGGGGTAAAACAGTCACATGTAAGACCACCAGCTACCACTCTACAAGTACACAGTCATTTCTCCGAAGTATACAATTTTTTAATTGTTCTCTTGGATTCTTTTAAAAATTTGGAAACTTAGTTGTTTGGGATTTTTTTTTAAGTTACAGAAACAAAGAAAAAATAAAAACTCCAAAGTGTATACAGTTTGGAGAAAAGACAGCAATATTTTATCACCACTGTAGCTGTTGTCTGGAAGGCTTGTTGTAAATCCTGCAGCAATGATGTTAAAAAAACATGAATTATTACCAGATTAGAGCCGAATCTACTTTTTCAAATGAAGAATATGATAAATGTAACCTGAGATAACACATAGAAAAAAACATTTTGATGAAGCCATTTCCCCAGCTAATATATAGTTTTTGATCAGAAGCAATCTGATTTATAATTTTGCCAGCTAAGATGAGCAACAAGACATTTTTACATACAGCCAACAAACAAATGTCTTATCCCAATGACAAATATGATCCACCAGTTATGAGTGATTCATGTGGCCACTGCGGAACATTTCCTCAGAAAGGCACTGTGAGACAGAGGCCTAAGGGGAAAAATATTAAGTAACGTATGTCCTGAATTGTCTGCTCTGCCCCCTAAAAGAATAAGCTCTAATGCCTGAATACTTTCTCTTTAAATGAAAATAAATGGTTCTTTTCATGACTACAAAGTGAGGCTCTTTGAGAAAAAGAAATTGAATAATTTAAACTAATAGACAATTTCAACTAATTAGCTCTGCATTTCAATCAGAACTTATTCTTCTTTTGAAGTTTTTCTTTATTTCTTGGGTTTTTTTTTGTTTGTTTGTTTGTTTGTTTTTTTGTCTTGTGTAGCCCTGGCTGTTCTGAAACTCACTGTGTAGACCAGACTGGCCTTGAACTCATAGAGATCAGCCTGCCTCTGTCTCCCTGACTGCTGTGGTTAAAGGCATGCGCCACTACACCTGGCTCTTTTATAGTTTCTTTTCAGTTAAAAAAAAAAAAAAAAAAAGTATCCATGACCAATAAGAAAGTCACTGTTCAAGTTAACACTCGAGTCAGATTGCTATGCTTAGGTTTTGGTTTTGGTTGTTTTAGCATTTGTAAAAATGCACGGCCATTCTTTATTACCAAGTGCTGTGGACAGGCAATACCCTTCTCCTCTCCTGGACACCCACAACTGAACTTTTCTTCTTCACTCCTGACGTTTTGAGAAACAGGTGTACGCAGATGCTGTTCTCTTTTGACTGTGAAACATCCTACACGGGGTCTTGAAAGTTGTAACCCGGCTGCATCCTGCCTGTGCTTTCTGCTTGTTTCCAGCCTGGATGTGACAAGCTGCCTCATTTTCCAGCTTCCATGACCAGGCACAAGGTCAGTCACACGCATTCCCTATAACCATGAACCAGAAGAAAGGCCTTCTCTCTTGAATTGCTCCTGTTAGACAGTTGAGCACGGAGATGAGAATGTGAACGGACACACACACTTTTTAATGGAACTTTATTGGTGAATAGTTCACATACAGCAAACTGTAATGTACATATTTTTATGGTCAGGAAAAATACAATGAAACTAGTTCTCCTGTTAGAAAAAAAAAAAAACAACAACAAGAAAAAAACTCCTAGTTTTCTTTCTAAAATGGCATTTTCCAGCCCTCAAATTATCATCATAATAAAATTAAATGAGAAATTCCAGTAGGAAAGCTGCATGACGTGAAAGAAATTTAACTGAGGATTTCTTGTGCAGATTATGGGGTAACACTGTGACCCAAATATATCTGTCCTTGTCCTATATGCCGAGGACATCATGGCGGAGAGCAAACGCTGAGTAACTGTCCATCCTCTAGTTAACCAAAGAGACAAGTGCAAATTTAACAGACGAACTTTCACACTTTATCTTAATAATACCCATTATTCTGCATCATGAATTAAAACAGCCTGGCCTTTTGAACTTCTAGTTGAAAAGATTCAACTTCTTCGAGATTTTCTAATCTTCCTAAAGCTGTGAGTATAATTAGCAATTTGATAAAGTGTTATGAAATATACTTCTGGGACATGAAAACATTTCTAAGTAGGTAAATGGAAATAAGTTACAATATCAAAGGCAAGGTTCTGCTTCATAGGGTGACTTAGAAACAATTCAACCAAAGTCCCATCTTCCCCCTTTAAACGCTATGAAATTATGGCCAAACTAATAGACTGGCAGAATTAGCAAAAATAAAAAAAATCATTTGATGAATTTTTTGCTACCCAATGTCGTGTTTGCAGGTCTATTCAAGGTAACTTTAAAGAAAGTTTGACAGTTTCATGTCCGGCCTACCTTGTCTGGGCTTGTAGACATCTGGCAGGCATGGTACACATTATCTAAAACCCTCTAGTCTTTCTTCAAGTAATTGGCAACACCCAACCCATAAAGTGACACAGGACAAGGAGGCAAGGGTTCTCTGCACACCCAGGGAGAGGGGTGCCATGATAGGAAGCAGAGTACCCACAGTGGGCCAGGAGCCCTGTGACAGGAGGCAGAGCACCCACAGTGGGCCAGGAGCACTGTGACAGGAGGCAGAGCACCCACAGTGGGCCAGGAGCACTGTGACAGGAGGCAGAGCACCCACAGTGGGCCAGGAGCATTGTGACAGGAGGCAGAGCACCCACAGTGGGCCAGGAGCACCGTGACAGGAGGCGGAGCACCCACAGTGGGCCAGGAGCACCATGACAGGAGGCGGAGCACCCACAGTGGGCCAGGAGCACCATGACAGGAGATGGAGCACCCACAGTGGGCCAGGAGCACCATGACAGGAGGCAGAGCACCCACAGAGTGTCAACTACACCTATTTTCTGCTGCAAAGGGTTAGAATTATGAAGACTGCTGAGGCTTGAGTGGACGCGCCCCACTGCAGATCCCAGAGAACACAGACACACCAGAGATGGGAGCATTGTGAACTGTTAGGTGATAAGAGAAAGGGCCAAATGATCCAGTTTTGTTCTAAGCCACTTTGTTATGAAGACAATAACCACAAGGTTATAATTCACTCCAAATAAAAAGAAATTTTAATTCCATTCCTTATGATAAAAACTAGGCTACCACTTCCTGTAATAAAGTAAGAGCAAATGGCTAAGTCCAAATCATATTTTACTTTTTCCCCTTAATGTTAGATGAGTGGGTGAATGTATTCATAAAAATTTAAGTACACAAGCAATTGTGCTACACACTAATGTGTAGAAAGCAACATGGTATGCAGAGAGATTTTATTGGTCACATTCAAAGGGAAATAGGCTCACTAAAATAAATAAAACTTACAAACTATTGGATATAAAGTAATGTGGCCACACACCGAGTCACCGGAACAGCGGGCCAGGCTGTCATGTGATCGTTAACGTCGAAGCTGCAGGCTGCAGGAAAACAGCTGAAAATAATTGGTTTTTTTTTTTTCTTTACTGTTATTTAAATTCAGCCGAGTCTGCTAACATCTCTTTCCTTGCTAATCTTACACTGAGTCCGGCAACTTTAAAACTGTGCTCTCAAGCAACGAATGAGCTCACAGCTGGCAGGGGGTGTCACAAAGCAGGAAGTGAGGAGGACATGTTGGCAAAGGACTGAGGGGAATGTCTCATCTCCGTTAGATTCCACTCTTGGGGTTCAGTATGTTCCCCAAACCCCTGTGTGCTCACGGCTCTGGCCATACGGGACTTCTCTGAGAGTCTCTAACTTCCTAAAATCTGTGAGCCTATCCAACATCTTAATTAATGTTACACAAATCTAAAATGTAAGTTACACGTCTTAACTTTTGGAACAGTTGTAACATCAAGAAATCAAAACCAATATCATGAAGGGCAGAGCTCTGCTAACTTTCTCAGCGTGGTTTTATCTGATCACATCTGTTTGTTTTGTGTACACCGTCACATGGAGCCAGAGGACAAGATTCAGGGTCGGTTCTCCCCACTGTGTAGGCTGTGGATACTGAACTTGAGACGTCAGGCTCGGTGGCAAGCATCTTGACCTGCTAAGCCAGGCCCAGCTGATTTTCCAATAGTCTCTTGCTGAACTCAGAAATCCCGGGTATAGTCAGTCAGTAGAGAGATGCTCTCGGGGCCCGTGGTGGTGCGTGGCGCAGCAGCAAGAAGTCTACTGGTTCATATGGGGACAGACTGAAGCCTGAGTTTTTCTGCGTCCTTAGCCTGTCAAGGTACAGATCACTGGCAGAACTCCCAAATCAGTGCTGAAAATGCCACGTCCAGGAAGACTACATCTGAGCCTGCCCAACTATCCAGGATGGGAAAGGAGATGGGGTGATATGGTGCTGCCAGTAGAAAGGGTGATGAACCCCACCCCCAGTGACACCTGAGCCCCTACTCATGTCGGCGTGTATTACTAGTGCCTTCCACAATTTGGAATGGAAGTCAGATCTTAATATTGACCAACTTCTTGAGAGGCGGTCACACCCTGTTTCATAGAGAAAACCGTTTCTCATATTCCATATACACTTTCCATTTGGGAAATGTAACTACAGACAGAAGTTACTGAAACATTCTTTGTACACACACACACACACACACACACACACACACACACACACACCTCCCAGCTGAATAATGATCTTACCTTACATCTTCTAACTGAAATGGCCAACTCAAGGCACTCACTGACTTTCACAAAATTTGAATATTCATACAAACACATTTATTTTCTGAGACAGGGTCTCACTGTGTAGCCCTGGCTGGCCTTGAACTTTCTATATAGAGCAGACTGGCCTCGAACACACAGAGATCTGCCTGCCTCTGCGTCCTGGAGTGCTGGGATTACAGACACACAACACCACACATAAGGGCTGTATTCACATCAGCTTTTAAGTAATAGACACATTACAGAAAATGTGGAAGGAAATGTGTACATTCTTCAGGTATGTACAACTATCTGCTTTTGTGTGCCTTTCATTTTTCCTAATGGCTTCTCTTTACTATGTAGCGGTGATATGATGATTAAATAAGCTATATTTTTTTAATGTAGGGCTGATTATCCCATTCCACATTTATTTAGACAGATACATCTTGACCTTCAACTACAGGTTTCAATGTAAACTTCTGAAACAGTGTTTGTCATGTCCAATATAATAAATACGGGATTAGTTCACAGTCTTTAAAAACAATAGCCACCGCTTCCAGCAGACCCCTCGGGAGACAGCCTACGGCCGTGAGGCTGTGGGAGGGTTGCTATGATTTGCCTTTTCTTCAGAGGCAGGGTGCTTCAGGAACTGACCAGTAGCGCCGATGTACAATCTTGATCGCATGGGCCACTTCTGAAAAATAGAGTACTTAAGTAAGAATCTGAAGGTTAGACTCTGACATACAACACAGGTGTATAACATCTAAACTTTGAAAACACATTAATGGTAGTGAGGTTATGTAGCTGGTAAGGATTCTAAGTACAAAGTCTGCGGGGCAAGATGAAGACTGTTAGCAATGTTAGCAATACAAGTGAAGAAGGCTTTGATTATAACTGTATAACACACGTATACAAGTGAAGAAGGCTTTGATTATAACTGTATAACACACGTATACAAGTGAAGAAGGCTTTGATTATAACTGTATAACACACGTGCGTGCTTTACAAGAACTGCAGGAAGTTAAGGAGAATGAACATTGCTGAGATGTAGAAAGTCTACCGCTATTTCAATTCCAAGTTAAACCTAAATGAAAACATCAGTTCTGAAGAAGCAGCACTCAGGTAAATACAAAGTAGACATTTAAGAAAGGCATTATACAGAAAGGATTAGACAGCCTCTGGGTAGCAAGGGCAGCAGCCTCACAAGGCAGCCCACATTCCTTAGTCTGGGTTTTCTGTCTCACAGTGGGTGACTACAGATGATGATATTGTAACTTTATATTTTCTAATATGCCCGAAGAAATGATTGTGAATATTAATAGCACAAATGGGCAATGTCTACAGAGACAGATAGATGCGAGATTATTCTCATTTGAACATCATATAATACACACAGAGACTGAAGCACAGCATTGTATCTCACAATTATGTAAAACTTTCACATGTCCAGTGGAAAATAAAAATGTTAGTAGGTGGGTGTGTGCTGTTATCTGGAAAGTTACTTTTCTGTGGCAGCCAACAAAAGCCTCATTTTAATGTCTCGAGGGATGACTAGCAAACGCAGCCCTGAACGCTCTCTCTATTAAGGTATATTTATTTTCTTTTCAGCTTGTTTTAAATCATATGTATTATAAGTTCCTAGGTTTGCACACAAAGAAATAAACTTCATTATGGCCTCTTAATATGCACATATGTGTCATTATGTTGTTCTCTATTCTAAAGTATATTTGAAATTATGTAGTTTTGTTTAAACTTCTAAAAAATCAAGCAATTAACCAGAACTGAGGCTGAAATCGAAGACCTTTAAAAATGCATTCTTATTCTAATTGAATGACCCCCAAACCGTTTTTAAATTCTTGCTTATCGCTGTTATGGACAATGATTCCCATGGGGCCCGGCAATTAGCGGAGCCATACGCGCTTGTCTCCCTGAGTTAAAGGTCTGAAATACACTCCTGTTCTGGAGAAGCGTCCCTCTGGCCCCTAGTGCTAACTGAAACTGCTAATTTTCCAAGTGGATGAAATTGGGTTTAGGCCATGCTCCAAAAGTCCAGTTCTTTCTTTCTTTTTTGATTTATTTCCTTTTACTTTATATGCATTGGTCTTTTGTCTGCAGGCATGTCTGTGTGAGAGTGCATCTTGGAGTTACAGTCTTGAGTTGCATGTGGGTGCTGGGATTTGAACCCGGGCCCTCTGGAGGAGCAGTCAGTGCCCTCAAGTGCTGACCCATCATCTCTCCAGCCCCAGAAGTTGAGCTCTTAAAACTCCCTTCCAGTTTAATGCACAGAGCGCAGGGCCTTGTAAACTCTAACCATGAGCTCCACCCCGGCTATCTCTTCCTCTGTCAACTGTGGTACTCTAAAGGCCCCAACCATTTAACATGCTTGTAATATATTGGTAAAAAAGGATTGCTGATTCTAAGTGACAGACTGGACTATTTGTTAAAATATCTTTAGTAATTTGTGTGGTACTTAGTAACAGCAATTTTAGAACACTTACTAAGGGCTATCTATGATAGTTTGTAATGAGGCTTTACTTACCCCGGAAGTAAAAATGATCAGAATATTTTTATTCCCTTCGTATTGAGAATAGACTCAATATTTAAAAATTTCAACAGTGTCCACAAAATAGAGGCAGGCAATTTTCAACTAAGTATGTAAAATTTCTGTCTTCTGAAACTCTAGGCTTGTGGTTTAGACTGTTTTTCTTAATCAATATAATATTCTTCTTTGCAGTACTATACTACAATTTATATTTTTGTTTTTGGCTCTATTGTATTCATTTAGGGCAGAGATTAAGTATTCCCCGTCCTAAAGCAGAGATTTCTACACAGTAAATCAAATGTTTGATTTTAAAATACACCAGTCCCTTGTTAACTATGACCAGCTTCATTTTTATGAGATAATCTTTGGCCTTCTATAATTACCTCTAGGTCTAGAAATTTAGATATTATGGACATTGCCTTTCAAAATCAGACCACGAATTAGACTGGTTTTTCTCGAAACAGTTATGACTACAAAAACATTTGGCATGTGAGTCAAGTGCAGCTTGCTCTGCCCCTTTCTGACACTGATGTCTCCAGCATCTCTCATTCAAGAGAGCCGTGGGTGGCGCTGAGGTGAAATGCTTGACTTCATTCTAGATTTTACCAACTACGAGGGAGGTATTTAACTTCCGCTTTTGGTATTGAATCTTACTGTTTGAATAAACTTTCCTGGAATATATGACAAATACCAAGTCAAAGAAGTCTATTGTGGGATATCTGAACAGCATTAATCTAATGTTATTGTAATACAAAATTCTTAATTGTAATGAGTGACTTTCAGCTATTACGTTATAAAACTCAGTGATAAACGAGTTCTATCATTATTACAAATAACATTTCATGTTTTCACATTTAACATTTGAACGGCTTTAATTCCATCACCACATTGACAGTATTTTCAAAGTAAGTTTTGTTAAAATGCACTCCACAATTTTAAGTACAAATAATATTAGAGGGTGTGTTTTATTACATTTCAACAAAATGTAATTCCTCATTTTTGTTACTCAATAATTTATTCAGTGCTTAGATGCTTAAGTTCTAATTGTATTTGTGTTCAAATATTTCAGAATAGTTGGGGCAAAAATGTGACCATTTAAATTTAGCAAATACAGAGATTCTTCATTTTGAAGAGAAAAAGAGATCCATGGAAGGTTTCAGAAGAAATCCAGAAAAAGATGATGCAGAGGCTATTTACTACAGGTGAAAACTCAGGTCAGATGCCACACTCAGGACCGCTTCAGGAATACGGAATGAACCACGCACAATGGTTTCCCTTGCCTAACTGAACACAGACCGATTCACTCGACATACATGCCAACTTAATATGACAGTTATATGAGACATTATCGGGTTTTTCTAACATTGTTGGTAGCTGTCTAGTCCACAATATTTAACTGTGATTGAAATTTTACTCTGTGGGGATGCAGAACGGTCTCAATGGTTTTTTTTTTTTCTTTTTTACAATTACTTTAGGGGCAAATAATTAATTCCACTATTCCATTTAACTCATGAAGCTTTTATAATAGAAATGTAATTAATGTATGTTAAAACACTTGACTCTCGTAGAGAATGAATGTAACTTAGATGTTTAGCAGTCGTTAGGATGTACAACAGCTTTCCCATTTTCACCCTGAAAGGGCGAAAATCTTTAAGGGGCTTGAAATACTAGCCCAGCTAGGATTAAAAGCCGCAGCTTCCCGATTACAAACTTAAGAACCGTCTTGTACTGGCAACCTTGTCACCACAGCCCGCGGGCCCAGGTAGCTTCCTAGAGGTGTTTCTGCCTGACCGAGAAGAGTGCCAGCTCCGTGGCATCTGCTCCGTGGCATCTGCTCCAGCAGCGACAGGGTGGCTCCCGGGGTCCCAGCCCGGAAGTGTCGCCTACCTTAACTGGGTGCAGGTAGCCGTCGCCTCGCAAGGCGCCCAGACTGGGGTCCCCTGGCGCCTCGGTGTCGTCCTGCAGGCTGCGGGTGAGGTGGGCGATGTAGGTGGTGGCCAGCAGCAGCACGTCCAGCTTGGACAGCTTGGTGTCGGGCGGCACCGACGGCAGTGTGCGCTGCAGCTCCAGGAAGGCGTGCCGCAGGGTCTGCACGCGGCTGCGCTCCCGAGCGGCGTTCGCGGCGGCAGGCCGGCCACCCCCGGAGCGCGCGGCCACCCCGCCGGAGCCTGATTGACCGGCCCCGGTCCGTCCCGGGCTCGAGTCGCGGGCGGCGGCGGCCGACGGGGCGGGCTCGGCGCTGCGTGGGCCGCTGGCGGGGCGGCCGCGCTCCATAGCGGCTCCGGCTGCGGTTCCCGCGGCGAGTGCTGCAAGGGAGCGGGTCGGCCGTGAGACCCGGCACCGCGGGCGGCTGCTACCGGCGCACAGGGCTCAGCCTCCCGTCCCCGCAGACACGTCCCTCCCGCCCGCCCCGGCCCGGGCCCCGGCCTCACCTCGGACTTGCCTCCGCACCTTTCCCCGCAGCGGCCGTGCGGGGCTCGGCTGAGCAGTGCGAGGCGGGCAGGGGCGTCGAGCAGGTCACTCCATCGCCGTGCAGGCTCTACTGCCGCCTTTTATGCGGGTGCACGAAGCCGGCGAGTGGGAGGCCCGCAAAGGCACGTCGGGCGGCGGTGGGCGCCCACCCGAGCCCTCAGGCTAGGGGCTACAGCGTGGCGGAGCCGCCCCCTCGGCGGACAGACTCATCAATCAAACCGCTCGGGGGCGGGACGGACACCTGGCCCCGCCCCCTCTGACTCGGAGCCCGGGAGCCCAGCGGCGGCGTGCCGATTCCCGCGGGACCCCGCGGTTCAGAACAGCTTCATTTTCACCTCGAGGAGCGGAGCCGAGTGTGCGTCCCTCTCCGCTTTTTATTCCACAAAGTAAAGATTCTTGCGGTAGAACCGCTTCCTCGGTACACCGTGACCCAGGGACCCCGCCATCGCCCGCTTCCCGCCCTTGCACCTGCGCGCACAGGCTGGGGCGGGACCAGGCCGGCCCCGGAGGACCCGCGGGTCCCGGCGTCGGCGGTACCCAGCTCTGCAGCCCGCACCGGCCTTTGCTGGGAAGCCGCCCCGGACATGGTCTTCACCGCAGCCCAGCCAGACGTGCTCCAACCGCGGCCTCCGAGTATCAGATATAAACTGTCACGGGGGCACTGCTTGCGTATAGATTCTGCAACCTTTCCCAGCAGATTTCTGACTTTCCACGTCGAGATTACCAAGCCGTAGATAGTAACTACTTACACCGCGAATTTGTTAATGAGCTAGAGTGATCATTTGGTTGTACTAAGCTTTACGCTTTTGAAAGCAAGCCCAGATCCCCTTGATTCAAGGACTCGTGTGGAATACGAAACCACATTTTATTTCCTGGTAAATTTTATTTAACAACTAATAAAGTAAATAGATCCCGGAATTCACACACGGAAAGTAAAGTCTCAGATTCTATAAAGAAACAAATCGAACAAGAACTTATACACCGAGATAACTGAAGTTTACAAACCCTCACAACACGCTGTTGCCTAGTTCTAGGAAGAAATCAAACCACGCAGCGCTGAATTTACTCCATTTCCTCATACACATTTTCCTTTACTTTTGGGTTTCAGAGAAGGTGAGGTTCATGGATATCATTTTTTGTTAGCAAGCTTTCAGATTCCTTCAAGGACAGATTCCTGTATTTACAAACAAAAACAACACACCAGCATTTAATTAACTTGATAGGCAGGGGGAAAAAAAAGATGACAGACATAGAACAAAACATTTTCTGCTTTGGGAGACACACGGAAATACGGAGGTTGGGCGGGCTGTGGCCATGCAGAGGTGCCCGGAGCCTCTAAAGGTTTGCCTGGCATCTCAAAGACCTCAATCTAGCCTAGCTTGTTGCTCTCCTGCTGCCCTGGAGAGTAGTGGGAGAAGAGACAGTTGTTCACAGACCAGACCACCGAGTCTCTCCTCTTGTGCTACTATAGGCAGACTGATGCTAAGTCCAAGCTCCTGAAAGAGACTAGTATTTTCAGTCCCTGTAAGCGTAGATGATCCTAACACTCCGTTATTAAATAACTAGAGTAACAGGTGCCATAGGGCACTTTTCATACGCTGAGTGCTTCATTGGTATTTTCTCACTTCGCGTTTACAAAAACTGATGGTTTTACATTTTACAGTTGGGAGGATAGGGTTCTCTGGGACTGAGCAACTTGTCCAGTGTACCATACCTACTAAATAAATGACTAAAGTGACGGTCAAACCAAGTAGATTGTCCCTAATATTTATGATCTTTGCCATAACTATTGAGTGTTCGCATTTTGCAAGGCTGCATACTTTTGATTGACACCTTATTAGTAGTCCAAATATTTGTTCATAGTGTATCTTTCTTTGAAGTTGTAGTTGTCTAGTTTGGGAAAGTATGACCTTAGAATGCTGTAGATTTTATTCATTAAAGTGTAAGTCTCAGAATTATTTTTAAGTCTTTTAAACATGCCGAGTTGTAATGTTAAGATTGTCTTTATAATAAAAGCTAAAAAGCAAATATCACGTAGCAGAAACTAAAATGTTTAAACACTTTATACTATACATATATTTTGTATCTATTAAATAATTAACTGGTTTCAATTATTTCCCTTATTGTTTAAATTAAGGAATAACTTTTAACCTGGTGCAGGGGTTTAATCCCAGCACCTGGGAGGCAGGCAGGTAGGCAGGCAGATCTGTGAGTTTGAGACCAGCCCGACAGAGTTTCTTGAGTACAGATTTTCATTTCGCTTAGGAGAATTTCTTGGACTGTATATTTAACGTTATAATGCATCAAACTATTGTGCTAAGGGCTCCTGATTTTGCATTCCCATTTTTTGGTGTGTGTGTTCTAGCAGCTTCGAGCTAATCAGTATTTGGAGACTTATTTTTATTTCTTATCCATTCTAAAATACTAACTTTGTGTGTGCAAGGAAGGGTATGTGTGTGTACATATGTGAGCAGGTGTGTATCCATTCCAATATGCTAACTGTGTGTGTGAGGCAGGGTGTGTGTGTGCACATGTGAGCAGGTGTGTATCCATTCTAATATACTAACTGTGTGTGTGAGGCAGGGTGTGTGTGTGCACATGTGAGCAGGTGTGTATCATTCTAATATACTAACTGTGTGTGAGAGGCAGGGTGTGTGTGTGCACAGCAGGGTGTGTGTGTGCCCATGTGAGCAGGTGTGTGTGTTGGTGTCTTTGTCAGTTGCTCTCCACTTTTTTTTTTTATTTTCTTGAGAAAAGGCTCTTCACTGAACCTGGACCTCATCCGTTCGGCTAGGCTGGCTAACCAGTTCGATTCAAGGATCCACACCCATCTCCACCCACTAGTGCTGGAGTGTTGCAGCTACAGGCCTGTGCTGCTGTGCTCGACTTCCTGTGGGTGCTGGAGACCTGAACTCAGGTCCTGTTGCTTGTGCAACGTGCACTTTACTGACCGAACCCTCTCTCCACTTGCTCTAATGGGTTCTCCTTAAAGACAAAGACTGGGCCAGTATGTACTTAAATCAAATGACTTCCAGCCTAGAGTTCTGGCCTGCCAGACGCTCTCACTTCATAAATCCATGTACATTTGCCCACACTGCTCTTAGCCTGAGCGGCTGCAAGGTGCCTTGAGCTGCACAGGGATGTTCTTGTCCATCCACCTTGGTCACTTCCTCACTGGCTTGCCTTTCTATACCTTCCTGAACCTGGGACAATCCTTAGCAGAGTCGCTGAGAACTTGGCTATTTGAGTCAGAATATTCTTTTATTAAGAGTTCTAGTATTTGAAAATAAAGATTTAGACTTCAAAATATAAGCCTTTTAAAATGGAAAGTAAGAGTTGGGTTAAGTCAGGCCTCCGTAGCTTCTTCATAGAGCAAGCCATTGACAGCATAAAGCCAGAATTCCCCAACACTCGCTTAGTCCCTTAAATGGAAAATCTTTATGTTATTTCCCACTATTGCTCTTGGGGGTGAAGACTACTCTCTTTGAGAACTGCAAATCAAAATGGGAGCAATCTATCTACATTACTGATACACACAATGTTTACTTGGCACATGACGTTAAATATACCGAAGGAAAGGTTAGCAAAGCAAAATGAAAGGCATTTGACTCTGCAATGTTTGTTTATGTAAGAGCATCCTGGAGTTTTAGGACTAAAAATATCACCTCAGTTCTTAAAATTCTTTTGTTTTTCCAGAGCTGAGGACCAAACCCAGGGCCTTGCGCTTGTTAGGCAAGCACTCTACCACTGAACTAAATCCCCAACTCCTTAAAATTCTTTTTGAAGCACGTAGATCTGTTATTACAACTGTTTAAACATATTCTTACCAGTCGTGAAAGCCAGGTATCTTAACTATTAGAATCCACTTTTAATTCAAAGAAACCTCTTCCCACTGCTTAGCAAACACCTTAACTAAGTATTTCATAAATAGTTAACCAAAACAGAGGGGGCATATCCCTGTGAATTATGAGTCCTAGGGATTCCTATTCCTAAAAGATATCTGAGACCCAACATAGCCCAACCCATTAAAAAGGTATTTTTCCATTAGCAAAAACACATGGGTCTATGGTTATCAGCATTGCTTGCACTTTAGAGGAGTTAGTAACTGTTTGCCTTCTTTATGGTGAAGTGCTGTACAGTGTTCTTGGTGGATCTTGGGGCAACATGCATGGATTCAATGTCTATTTTTAAATTACTAAGGTTCAAGCACCCCTAGCATATTTGAAAAGAGAGGAAACATGTGTCACAAGTATTTACTGTGACAAATACAGAGGAAAGCAATAATGTGTACCACGCTTGCTTATTTAATCCCATACATTATTTTTAATTGAACAGTGAAGGCATTTGTTCAGAATCAGCCTTTAAATAAAAAATAGTTTAGACCTAATCTTTAATTAAAGTGTACTTTGATAGTATCAAGTTCAGTTTGAGGGTCACAAACAACGTCAATAAGTCTGGCTTTTTTCTCCCTGCAGGGAAAGCAGGCTTGTGTAAATATACACGTGAGGACTGCATGCATTTATAAGAGTCAGGGAAAACATTCCCCTGTCTTCGGACAGATGTTGCTTCGCAGCGCTCCACTTTGCACACAGGCACAACTCCCAGTGTGCAGAGCCCTCAAGGCGTGCGCAACAGACTGTTGTTTTTGGATCATGTACTGTTTTCTACCTCTCTGCAGGCCCCTCACCTTGAATGTTAATATAGCTTGTAAAAACAGATTATGGATGCCAGCTCATTCTCACCTTTAAAATAGTTAAGGGAAAGAGTTGCTTTAATAGATTTTCTTGAAACTGAAAATCTGATCTTTGTGTTTGTGTTCAGATGGGTTTGTTGTGTGTGTGTGTGCATGCTTGTACTAGGTAAACACATCATGCTAGGCAAATATGTTCTACCACTGAGCCAATACTCCAGGCCAAATTATTATTTACGGGGGAGGGAGAGAAGATGTTTTTACAAAAATTTTTTTCCTTTCTTTACTTTTTAATGATTTTGTTTTTATTTTCTATGTATTGGTATTTTGCCTACATGCATGTCTGTACAAGGGTGTTGGATCTCCTGGAACTAGTGTACACTGTCATGTGGGTGCTGAGAATTGAACCTGAATCCTTTGGAAGGAGACAATGCTGTTAGCTGCTGAGCCATCTCTCCAGGCCAAATTATTAACACTCCATTTTCAGTACTTTACCAGTCTCCCAACTCTAATCTCACTGCCCTTTAGAGGGTTTTTTTTTGTTGTTGTTGTTGTTGTTTTGAGATTAATTCACTAAAGGTTGCATGGCTGCATTCACAAATGAAGGTGCTGGGCCGTACATCTGCCTTCTGCCTTGTATTTGTGGTATATCTCAATTTAAAATGGAAATTACATACATGAATCATGATATGGAAACTAGTTCATGTGAGCAAGTACAAAGATTCCCTCTCCAAATTACTAACATGCTATCAACTGGCATGCCTAAAAAAGACTTTTGTGAAGCACTGAGGAAGTTTCATAATATATTGGGTCACCTTTTATTAAAGAGAGACATAACTCATATTTCCATCTAATCAGACTTAAATCTTCTGAGTCAGAAAAACAATATTTGGCATACTTTCAGAGAAAAGGTTACCTGAGGAAATAATAAACATTGAAAAGGGAACATTTGCATGACATTTTTCCCCCAGGATAAAACTGGAAAACTCAGTTGAGCATGCTCAGTTTCACACCATGGCAGGGGCTGCCAAGGGCCCTCTGTTCTGCTGCTGGTTAGGGCAGTTTATCTAGGCAGCAGAGAGGGGGTTTTCCCTTTAACCAATGCCTTTAGCCCTGAGGTCCTAGTTAGGACGAGAGCAGGATGGCCACTGCTGTTTCACTGGCATACTCCTGGTGATTTGGACTTTGCACATGGATACAGAACAGGGCACAGCACACTGGAGATCCATTTACTATGTGGTAATGTATAACATTCACCAACTTTGTTCCTTGAGGCTGTGTAGACTATCCTTGTTAACTGTTTAATCCACCTTGTGACATACCAACTGTGAGATGTTTGCACACTGTGTGAAGATATTTTGCAGTGATTCGTTTAATAAAGAGCTGAACTGCCAATAGCTAGACAGGAGGTGTAGGTGGGGTTTATGGGCAGAGCAAGGAAGTAGGAGACAAATAGAGGTGCACAGGAGTCGCCAGCCAGACGGCAAAAGCAGGATGGGCAGTCCAGAGAGATGAGGGACCGAGCCAGGCAACCAAACGTAGATTTAAAATATGGGTTAATTTAAGTTATACGAACTAGTTAGGAACAAACCTAAGCTAAGGCTGAGCTTTCATAATTAATAAATCAGTCTCCATGTCATTATTTGAGAGCTGGCTGGCGGGGCAGAAAAAGACTCCTTACAACCAACAGTACTCATGGAAGCCATTGGCAAAGAAATAAAAGAAACAAAAATCTCAAAATTGAGCTGTGGAGTTTGCACAGGTGTTGTCTGTCTTTAAGAGACTCTAGGGGTGCTGTGGGCACGGCTCTGGTTTGGGAGGTTGTGTGTGAACAGCAAAGCATGTTCCCACGTTACTGTTCCGAAGAAGAGGCAGAACTAGACCTCCTTTAGCAGTCTCTCTCCATCAAGCATTTTCAGGCTGACAGACCTGCACCGAAGTCTGCACCGAAGCAGTCCTGAGCTGCTCTGAACGGGCAGGGGAGACCAGGGAGGGCCCCAGCACTTTTCACAGGTCTTCTTCTGGTGGGCTTGGCTAGACACTGCCAGGGCCGGGAAAGGAGCATCACATGACAGACCCGCTGGCCCTTCAGCAGGCAGTTCTGGGAAGAGGACTACAATTCCAAAGTTGGGCCACTGGCTTCAATTACTTTCTCAATGAAATATGTGTTGCCCTTCATTACAGCATAGTGAACACTGCTGTATGATCGGGAGATCAACAGAGCAATCATTGGATTGGTTACAAATCCAAAGGAAGGGCTGTAGTAGCTCAATGGTACAACTCACCATTGAGGTTCGATCCCTGTACTGCTCAAGAGGGGAGGGACATTGAAAATAAATGGGAAAAGGGGTGAAATAAAACGTATTGAATGTGTTAGCATATATCTGGCTAAGGATGTCCACAGCCCTGCCAACATTATACAGCAATGTGGCAGATCTGGCCCCCCAGCTGACTTGCAAAATATTTATGATTAGGACTATCCAATTTGATTTTTTTTTTTTTAAAGACAGAATCTCTTTTGGTTCAGGCTGGCCTTGAACTTGTGCAGCTGATGATAACCTTGAACATCTTATCATCCTGCTTCAACTTCTGGAATTCTAGGATTATAGTCATGCCTTATCATAGCCTGATTTTTGTTTGAATTTTTATGTTGTGTTGTTTAATGTATGGGAAGCATATATTTTAGAATAAATGAGGTTATTTCCCAGAATGGTGTAACTTTGTATAGAAACTATCTTTTTTTTTGTTTTTGTTTTTGTTTTTTTTTTTCAAGACGGGGGTTTTTCTGTGTAGCTTTGTGCCTTTCCTGGAACTCACTTGGTAGCCCAGGCTAGCCTCAGGCTCACAGAGATCCACCTGGCTCTGCCTCCTGAGTGCTGAGATTACAGGCATGCACCACCACCGCCCGGCTACAACTGTTTCTTATTAAGAGGTTCATAACAGATTTATACAGAACTAAACTGAGACTAGAATCAAAGTTTAGAATGGAGACTCAACCTTTTTTGTCATAAACCCCTTTGAGAGTGAAGGAAACTTCTAATGTCTTCAGAGAGCGCAGGTTCAGCGCTTTTGGCTTGGAGCAGAGGAGAGTGTCCTACCTACTCCTCTGGGTGCCTCCCTCTACCACTCCCTCTCACACCTCTTCCTGGCACAGCCTCCCAACCCCGGCCCAACCCTGGCCCCCCATCCAATGGAGCCCATCATCACCTGGGGCCTCACCTTCCTTTGAGATGACCCTTTCCCCTTGATCATTCAGACATCTTTATCCACATCTTCAGGGACTTTCCTGCCCCTACCTTTACCTCACTGAGTGGATCCCAAGTTTCCCAGAGCCATCCCCCACCTCTGCAGTTCTGACTGTTTGAGATGACCAACACGGAAGTTGTGGCTGAGATTAGATGTTAGGAGGACCCCTCTGCAACTGTGTGGACACTAAGGGCACCCATCCCCCAAAAAGGGAAAAGCCACACAAACATTTCAAAGAACCTACCCCATGTCTTCAGTGATTTTAGTTTTATCTTCTTGGGGACATTCTGAAGATGGAGTTCCATTTACAAAGTATCTCTGTACATCAGAGAAAAAGACTACTTTTGGATTACCCACCTGTGGGTAATAAACAGGAACTATGTGATGTATTGTTTCAAAGTTACCTGTAGCATACAAAGAATTAGAAGCATCCTGCTTTGAAACTAATTACTAAATTATCAAATAACATATATCAGTATCTTAAATTATATGTTATGGAATATAATTAAACAAAGACAAATAAACCATCAGTAAAATCAATAATAAAGTTAACATCCAAAAGAAAATATCACAGACTTTTATACAGAAAAACCACATAGGAAAATTCATAGTTAATTCTTATAGAGAAAATGGACAGGCTAGCATTCACTGACTTAAATTTTGCTTTTCTAAATTTATTTTCAAAGTAATCTTTATGGTGTGGATCAGTCACGTTGTTGGGATTTGTTCATACTTTTACTTCAGCAATTATCATTCTGTATCACATACGGTTTCCAGTGTGATGTCCCTTCTAGCGGCAACACCTTGTTTACCTCTAAACCTGACTGCTTCAATAGCCCAGTATCCAACCTGCTTAACCATTTGTCCTGAGTATTAGAAGTAAACTCAGGGTCTCATTCTGAGCTGCCTTCAAAAATATTTATTAAATCGATATATTAATCTTCCATGTGCTATGAAAGCCAATACTTTTTAAAAGTCCAATTATTTTTGATTTTGTTGAAGTCCTTGATTATATTTCCAGCTTTGATTTACATGGCTGTATTTAGGATTAGTCTTAATTGTGAGCGTCTTGAAGTCAGGGACTACAGTTTTACTTTAATTCTGAGTATAGAGCTACACATCTAGAAGGCTTCCAACATATAAAATATATTAAAACATGTAAAACCATTAGATCGCGTGAAGATTGCCTCTCTCTGTCATGGCTGATTTTGACTGTCACCTCGAGTGGACTAAGAAATGGTTTAGTGGGCAGGGATGATAGGGAGATGTCTCAGTGTGTAAGAACACTTGCTCCTTTATCATGAATCCCACCTGGCAGCTCACAGATGCCTGTAACTCCAGTCTCAGGGATCTACATTCTTCTGGCCTCCGTGGGCACTTGCACACGTGTGTGCACATGCAAACATTCAAGTAGAAATGGCTAGAGGATTAGAGAAGCACACGTCTGTGATAGTGCTTACCGTGGGCACTTGCACACATGTGTGCACATGCAAACATTCAAGTAGAAATGGCTAGAGGATTAGAGAAGCACACGTCTGTGATAGTGCTTACAGGGACAGCTGAGGTCTCTGGCCTAAGGATGAGTGGATTTGGAGTCTGATGGCATTCTGGGGAGATGGTTGAAGAGGAGGAGGCAAGGCTTGACTGGAGGAACTAGGCCCCTGGGGACATGTCCTTGGTGGCTCTAACTTGCCCTGGCTCCTTTGTTTCCTTTTCTCTGCCTCCTGTCTACCAGGAAGTGAAGAACCAGCAAATGCTCTTCTGCCACAAAGCTTTGCCTAAGCACATGGGTGGAGCAACCAGGGCTCAATCAACCCTCTGACATTAGGAGTGAAAATAAAGTCTTCTCCTTTATTCCCAATCACAGAAGTAAGGAAGTAACACATGTTCCTCATCATCGCTAACACCTGCTGCATTTGTTGCATTTGAGACAAGGTTTCATGTAGTCGAGGCTGGTCCTGAACTTCTGATAGTCTTATCTTTCCTCCAAAGTGCTGTAATTACCAGCATGTACTGCCATGCCTGGCTTTAAAAAAAAAAGATTTATTTATTTTAATTTTATATGTGTGTGTTTCGCCTGCATGTATGTATGTGTACCACATGCATGCCTGGAAAAGAAACATGCTCTTAGCTGGTGAGCCACCTCTCCAGCCACCCCTCTGCCACACACACACACACACACACACACACACACACACACACACACACTTTTTTAAATGATAGCCATTCTGGCTGGTGTGAAGGCTCAGTGCCGTGACCTCTCTTCATGTACCGCCTACTTTATCATGCTGGTCGTTCTTAGTGTCTCTTCAGAAATGTCCACTCGAGTCCTTAACCAATTTTGAAATGAGGTTATTAATATTTCTTTGCTATTGAGTTGTAGGAGTTTCTCATTATTTTGGAGATTAACTTCTGTCTGATACATGGTTTGGAAGCATTTTCTTCCATCACATGGGTTTCGCTTTATTTCCTTTCCTGTACAGAAGCTGCTCAGGTGGGTCTAGTCTGATCGATTTGTTTCTGTTTTTCTGCCTGTGTCTTCAGTGTCACAGACATGAAGTCCCTGCCAAGATGAATTCTATGGCGCTTACCCACTCGTTTTCTCCTAGGAGTTTTAGGGCTTCGCGTCTTTACACTTGTAGTCCGCTTTCAGTTGACTGTGGGTAGGAGGGTAGTGTCTTCTTTTGAATGTGCTATGCAGTGTTCCCAAGCCCGTCGAAGCCACTGTCCTTTCTTTCCACATATGTCAAACTCAGTTCAAGTATGTTTGTGGCTCCGTCTGTGGGGTCTGTGTTGTCCGCTGCTCTAGGTTTCTTCTATTGGTTTCATACTGTTCTGATTACTGAATTTTGTAATATATTTGAAATCAGAAGCTATGATGCCTTTAGCTTTCTTCTTCCTCAAGATTTATTTGGTTATTTGTGATCTTGACAGGGATTGCACTGAATCTGTAGATCGTGTGGGGTTGGACGGATACTGTAACTTTTAAGTCTTTCATTTCACAAACATGGAGTGGCTTTTCATTTGTGTCCTGTCTAATTCCTTTTATCATTGCTTTGCAGTTTTCAGGTGTTCCACCTTCCCAGGTGGGTTTATCTCTGAGTACCTGACTCTTTGGCAACTATGGCCAATGGGGCAGTTTTCTAACCTCCTGTTAAATACTTTATTGTGGGCGTTTTCATATAACTTTAAAGACTGCATTTGTTAATTAGCTTTGACCACACTATTATAAAGAGATTAATTAGGGTTCTTTTGAGGACAGTAAATAATTAATTTTAAAGATTTAAAGCTTTAAGGCACCTTGTAATTTTTCTTATTTCACCAAATTTCATTGAAAAAGTTAGTTCATTTAATTGTCTGTGGATTACAAAAAAAAAAAAATTTGAAATCTATGAGGATGAAATGAATATTATTTTTAGCATGGGCTTAAGTTTGGGGTGAAGGCTGATGTTTAATTTTATGGTACTTCAATATTAATAAGATGCTGCAATGTGATACTGAAAGCCATAAAACGCTGGTGTGTGTGTGTGTGTGTGTGTGTGTGTGTGTGTGTGTGTGTGTGTGTGTGGAGAGACTGAAGCTCGAGTTCCACACACAGTGCTCTACCACTGGGCTAGCGTGCCCAGCCCTTCCTTATTTTGAGGCAGGATAAGTTGCCCAGGCTGGCCTCAAACTTGGGCTCTTCCTGTCCTAGCCCACTAAGTATCTAGGAGTACAAGTGTGCACCACCACTACTCAGGGCTTCAAGGATACAACACAGCCAGGAGGAACAGCGGAAGAAATGCCTCCTGGGTGTTTTACAAGATTTAGTCCATAAAAATGCGCATTGCCAGCACAGTATCCATCATTGACAGACTGTCAGCTTACCAAGGCCCAGTTCTCCTAAATGATTTTCAATAGTTTGTATTCAATGACACGACACGGCGAGATCACCAGACCTCCATGCCTTTTTACCCCACCCTTCTCACCTCAACCTTGTCCTAGAGTGACATCCCTCCATCTCTCTGTGTAACTGTCCCTCTCCGGTGTCCACTCCCTCGGCCTAACTACCCGCTGGAACGCTTCTGTCCCTTGCATCCAAAGGTGCCAGGAAGCGTGAATTGTGAAGCAAATGCTGGATTCAGACTGTTGTCGTCAGAAGAGGCTTATTCCACTACAGACCCTGTGGGGTCAACTCCAGTGTGCTTCCTAATCCAGCAAGATAACTGGTACAGTACTCTTATTTACATTTAGTTGCATTAATTAGACAAAGGTCAGTGTGTCCTTTCTAACACAGTCATAGCGTATGATAATCCAAGCATTTAGACTTTACTGTGTGTGCATAAGTGGGCCAGCCACAGAGTGCAGGTCAGATATGGTTAACTTATGTTTAATTTTAATAGTTATTTTCTTTTGACAGGATCTCACTCCACTGCCTAGACTGTCTTGGAATTCGCCATGTCACTCAGGCTGGCCTTAAACTTATTGAGTTCCTCCTGTCTCAGCTTCCTGAGAGCTGGGCTTATGGGTGAGAGCAACCATGTGTGACAGGTTTTAATTTTTCATCCTACTGACAAAAAAGGGATCTTTTTTGCACTAAAGTCAATTATACAGTGACTTGGGTTTCACAACTTAAAGCTCGACTATTTTATCACCTATGAAACGGATATTATCCACCTATTCTGGAACGAAACCTCAGTTTCCCCACACTTGTGTCATGACTATGTGTATGTGACTGACACAGACACAGGCAGTGTGAGCCTAGTGCAGGGTCTGTTCACACTCATTACCACTTTCATGGCTGGCGAAAGTTCCTAATAACTGCATGGACCTTTGCTGACAACTAGGCTGCTGGGTACACCTCTACCGTCTAAAAGCAGCACCCCAAACCCTGGGCACCACTTCCCTCTTGTCTCTCACTGACTGTAGACTGTGCCCCCGCTGGGAGTGGCAGGCTAGTGACCGTACTTACTCAGGTAGGAGCTGCTGGGATCCTCACTTTTACTGTTCTTTTTCTTGCTGGTCTTCTTGGCATCTTTGGACGCTTTCCAGTTCATTAGGAATTGTCTTTCCATACCTTTGATTTCTTTTCCATCAAGAAATTCTGGGGAAGACAAGTATGTTAAAAATACAGTACAGTCAGGCAATGGTGGCATATGCCTTTAATCCCAGCACTTGGGAGGCAGAGGCCAGCCTGGTCTACAGAGCTAGCGCCAGGACATCCAGGACTACACAGAGACACCCTGTCTTGATAAACAAAAAAATAAACAAAATACAGTGTGTGTGTGTGTGTGTGTGTGTGTGTGTGTGTGTGTGTGTGTATGTAAATAAAAAAAGATGTTTCTCGCTTATAACACGTTACATCATAAGCTACAATAAAGTTCTTCTTAGAAACACCTTAGACATGTTAACTAATCCTATCATTCTGGAAGTTGAGGCAGGAAGATGACCATGAGTTTGAGACTAGCCTGGCTACTATAATGAGTTCTGGGCCAGCCTGGGCTACAGAGTGAGATCTTATCCCAAACAACAACAACAAAAATAACAGTGCCAGAAATGGGTTACATCTTGATTTGTTGCCAAAGAGGCACCGTGGATCTCTCAGATACCCCAGGCTATTGGAGGCTCTTCACAGACTGACGGTAGGCCTATTGCTGAAGACGACACTTAGATAAGCTGTCAAACACGCAGGGGCTGAGCTGGTGCCTAACTAGAGGCTTCACCTCCAGTGACCGCCATTCGCGGTCCTGAAAGGTGCTCGGCATGCTAGCACGTTACTGACTGCAGTGCCTCCCTGGCCTTTAACTTACATTTGTTGAGTTTTTATTTCTTTTTAGTCTTCTGATTAAAAAAAAGAATATGCACGCACTAGAAGCAACGGAAACGTGATGAAAGAACAGGAAAAGGATCTTTCATTATTCCTACCCTGCCTCTCATACTGCTAAAGATGCTCACTGGAGACAGTTTGGATTTGATCCCTTCTAAGATCATACGCAAGCTATGTTGTTTTTCAAAGTAAAATGTTGTCATAATACAAATAAAATCATGTTTTTATAAACGTAATTATTGGTCTTAGGAAAAAAATAATATAAAAGACAGGTATAGTGGCACATGCCTTTAATCCCAGCACTCAGGAGGAAGAGGCAGGCAGACCTCTGAGCTCGAGGCCACCCTGGTCTACATAAAAATTTTGAGGACAGCCAGGGTTACACAGAAAGATGCTGTCTCAAAAAGAAAGAAAGAAAGAAAGGAAGAAAGGAAGAAAGGAAGAAAGAAAGAAAGAGAGAGAAAGAAAGAAAGAAAATAAAAAGCAGGCTGGAGAGATGGCTGTCCTCCCAGAGGATCTGGGTTCAATTCCCAGCACCCACATGGCGGTTCACACCTGTCTGTAACTCAGCTCTAGGGAATCTGACACCCTCACACGAATGCACATAAAATAAAGGTAAATTAAAAAAACAAAAAGAAAAGTATATAAAAACTTAAGCACATCTTTTTTTTTTTTTTTGGTTTTTTGAGACAGGGTTTCTCTGTAGTTTTGGTGCCTGTCCTGGAACTCGCTTTGGAGACCAGGCTGGCCTCGAACTCACAGAGATCTGCCTGGGCTCTGCCTCCCGAGTGCTGGGATTATAGGTGTGCGCCACCACCGCCCAGCCATCTTATTTTTATGTCATGGTAAAGTGTGTTCACCTTAATAGTGCTTATGATAGCTAGGCTGTAAGCTGTAACGGAGCCACCCCCAGAGCTACCCTGTGGTTCCAGGAGGTGAGAATTCAGCTGTCTTTACATTCTGCTCGTTTAAAAGAGGTTTTAAAATTCAGGTGCTTCAATTACACAAGAAATTTTTGTATATGTAAGATATCTGGAAAAAATATAAAATACCAAAAAATTAAAATTTATTCTGTAGTGAGAAATAATAATTTGTATACCCTGATAGATACTACTTTAGATTATTTCTTAGCAATATTTTGTTTCTACGTGTATTATATATTTAATATGAATCTATTTTTATTTGTATTTATGTATATAGATGGGTATATTATACAAAATGGAGTTCTCTATAGACAAAACTTCACCTACTATTTTGAAAATATTTTATTATAGCCAGGAGTGGTTTGATCCCAGCCTTTGGGAGGCAGAGACAGGTAGATCTCTGTGAGTTTGAGCCTGGTCTACAGAGTGAGTTCCAGGACAGCCAGTCAGGGCTACATAGAAAAAACCTGTTTCAAACATATATCAAATGCTTAATGTTATATAATATTATATTTAGTATGTCTTTCTTTAAACACAATTTCTGATGGGTGATAATTTATTATATATGGATATTCTATAGAGTGCTGAACAAGTCCCTTACTTTGTTTGACCTAGATTACATTTTGTATCACATAAATAAAGTGGTTTATGTGGCCTTTATTTAATAAAGAGACTATCTTTTCTCATAATGTATCTATATAATTTTTAAGCTTTCTTTCATTATCTGTTGGACATCTTCCACTGAGCCCAGAATGTCATAAGGAAATAGGAAAATGTTTTCAGTGATGCTCTTTCAGGGAACCTGAGAATACTCTAATAAAATGTTAATCCTACTGCTGAAGGTATTAATACTGCTCCTTAAATACTTGCAATACTGGGTTGTGTTTAAATTACAAAATACATTGACAGAACCGAGAATATGGTAGTCTGTTCCTTGTCCACAGGTGATGGCCCCAGCACCTCAGGAGGTTCTAGGATGCAGGGAGAGTACCAGCCCAGAAGCAACACCTCCATCCTGTACAGGCGCACCCATGACAATGTTTGACTCAGGCAGAGATGAATGGCTGCCGACAGGACGACTGGCACACTGCGATGTCGTGTGAGACGTAAACATGCTCTTTCTACAAGTGTCTCCCTGCGGCTTATTTTCTAACTGCGGCCAAAAGAAACTGGAGCAGCAGTCTCTGAGGGTGTAATGGCTTCATGCTCTCTCTGCCTTTCTTAAGTGAACGACAGCCCTTTCCAAATGGCAGTTTAAGAAGCTGGCAAGATGTTTTGCCATCATTCATTTAGGCTCAGTTTTCTCAACTGCTTGTCTCTACTGATGCCTTCACATATGTGCTTCTACTGGTAATTATGTAACTTGCTAGTATATTTTGGGTATACATATATATGCTATCTTGAGTTTTCTGATTCCATGTCACCTTTAGCACAAAATCCCGCATAAGGCTCTTATGTGTAGAAGTGATTTTGGAGAGAAAGGCAGGTAACTGACATAGGTAGTGACATTTATTTCATTTTAATGATTTGCTCTCAACATGAAATTTGATTCCATGCATGTTATGTAAGCCAAATATGTAGGATTTACTGTGTTTGTTGAAGACTGGGTAAGTTGCAAAACATAAAATGGTCCCTCAGGGCTGGAGAGATGGCTCAGAGGTTAAGAGCACTGGCTGCTCTTCCAGAGGTCCTGAGTTCAATTCCCAGCACCCACATGGTGGCTCACAACCATCTGTAATGAGATCTGGCGCCCTCTTCTGGTGTTCAGGTACATGCAAGCAAGCAGAACACTGTATAGATAATAAATAAATAAATCTTGTTTTAAACTGGTCCCTCATAGTCTTTTGACTTTTATTGTTGTTATTTTGTTTTAAATTGGGTGATAAGAAGATAGATAGAACAGACAAATCACTTGTTATGTGTGTGTGTGCACAGACTTGGGAGACACAGACTGTCTCAATAGGAGAGCTATGGTTAAAGGAGGAGTGACTTCTTGTCCTCTCCTGTAGTTCTCCCTCAGTACTAGGGACAGAACTCAGGTCTGTGCACACTGGGCAAGCACTCCACCACTGGACTCTGTCAGCCCTGGCTTTTGAAGTACTAATTTTGGAGTCACAAAGTGTGGCATAAGAAGAGTTACGGAAGACAAACTTTGAATGACTTTTGCTTTCAGAAGTCAGTAGAATTATCTCTACGCCTTTTATAATCGTGCATATGGAGAAATGTTTTCTGTTTTGTTTTGTTTTTTTCCTTCTTGGTTTTTCGAGACAGGGTTTCTCAGTGTAGTCCTGGCTGTCCTGTAACTCTCTCTGTAGCCCAGGCTGGCCTCAAACTCAGTCATCGGCCTGCCTCTGCCTCCCGAGTGCTGGGATTAAAGGCGTGCGCCACCGCGGCCTGACAAGAAATGGTTTTAAAATGGAGATTTTGTTTTTTATCTTTTGTTCTCCCTCCCCTCTTCTTCCTTCTTGTCTGTCTGTCTGTCTGTCTCATAGAGCTGAAGATTAAACCCAGGGCCTAGTGAGTAGTAGGCATGTACTCTCTCCCTGAATCACACTGCAGCCCATTTGGAATTTTTTTCTTCTGAGTCTGGATCTCACAATATAGCTCAGGCTGTCCTTGAACTCACAACTCTCTAGCCTCTGCCTCCCAAGTGTGAGGATTAAAGGCAGGCACCACCACACTGGCTTCATAGTGGACTATTCTTACTCACTAAACATTAACCGAACCTCCTCTGTCCTCTGGCTGAGTAAAGCAGACCAGCGCGGTTGTGTGTGCTATCAGATAAGAGAGGGTGGGACTGCAGAGCACAGCCCTCTGCAGAACTTGGAACACAACACCATTCATCTCTGTGTATTATTTATTCCCTGCTTCTGTGGGCTGTGGACAGCTCCTGCACATATATTTTGAGAAGAACTGTCTTGCATTATTTGACCTGCTTCTTCCCACACCAGAGAATCACCACACTAGCCAGCATTGTGGTTGACTAGCTGTGAGTTTTGAAGTCATTTTGCCCTATTTTAGTTTTTATGAGTTCTTAGACCCAGGTACAGCATGGCCCAGAGTTCTGTCACAGGAAACTCTCTCAAGCTCCTTTGTGACATGGCCCTGCCTGTCGCTCTGATGCCATATAACTTTGGCACCACCAACCAAGTGTTTTGGCCCATTTTCCCCAATATAGGGTAGACTCAGGAATGGTGTCGTTTGTAAAGAGTTTGCACGACTCCCTGGCCCCCTTCCCATGCGTTCTTAGGGCACTGTCTGGCCAATGACAAGTGAGCAGGCTTTCATCAGTTTGTCTGCAGGACCAAGAGCTGAGGAGGCTAAGGGTCTGCCAAGGATTTGTTCCAAGGAAAGTCAGCACATTTATGGCTAACCAGTTTTGCAGGTAGTGGCCACATTTTCTCCTAAAAGTGTGCCTGGGGTTTATTTATGAATAGAAAAATTTTTTTCAAGTATTACTTCTTATTTTTACCTTTGTAATTATTCAAACATATACATTTAAGTTGACCAATTTCTAGAGCCAGATGTTATATTTATATTTCTGAAAGCTTGATGATAACGTATAAGTTAAACAAATGCTTTTCTCTGAAAAGCTGGATTAATGTAAAACACTACTCACCCAGTGACTTGGACATCAGTATCACTTTGTCCCTGTATTTTGGCTTAAGACAAACAGGATTTCCATTTAGATCTATTTTCCACAGCTTTAACAGTTTTTTCAGTAAAAGCTCCAAATCCTATAATGGGGGGGGGGGGAGGAAGGCATGGAATTTTAGAATTATCAGTTCTTCTACTGCTAACTGCTTCCCATGGAGTTCTAACTCCTCACATAGCACATGTGCAACCACCAGCATGGTCTACACTGTAGTGGGGTGGCTAAGGAGGGGGCACAATTTGAGGTGCTAAGTTGGGGATCACAGCTCTTGACTACATTGCCTGTAAATCGACCCAATCTATAGCTAAGAAAACACCTTTTCTCCAGAAGATACCATATTCTCAGTGGAATTCATTAAGTCAATGAAGAGTAGTGAGTGAACACTCCATTAGCCACTGCTGACAGACACTCAAAAGGGTGAACTATCTGGAGGGAGCAGGTCCAGCTGAGCTGCCAGGAAGAGGCTCAGACCAAGGAGCCACCTGCAAAGGACACTCCCCAGCCTGTTGATGTGCCTGCAGGCTGGGCAGTGTGCTCAGGGTTCCCAGCTTTCAGGAGTGGTGCACATGCCGGCCGCCAGGCAGAGAGGATGTTTGATCATGCCCTGCCTCTGAGTCATTTGTGCTCCTGTAAAGAACCCCTCACCAATCTTCCTTGTAAGTCACCCCAATAATACTCATTGGTTCACCAAATGACACAACAGCAGAGTCTGTCAGCATTGGAGGCAATATGCATTGTTGCCTATTTTTTAATGAGGAGTGTGGGGAAAAAAACCCTGTCAAACCGCAAAACAGAAAGGAAAATTACCTGCCCCTTTATCACCCATAGATCACATTGAACACATTGTTAGACGCCCTGCTAACCTGTTGGGGACATGGGGATTTCTTTTGAAATTATGACCTTACTGTGGTTACAATTTTCTTTGACTTTTTTGTTGTTGCCCCCACTGTTTGGACAGGGTATCTTTATTTACCCCAGGCTGGCCTCTAACTCACAGAGATCCACCTGCCTCTGCCTCCCGAGTGCTGGGATTAAAGGCGTGCACCACCACATCCAGTCTTGTTCTAGTTTTTGTGATAACCATTTGCATGCTTTTATAGCTTACCAGAAGAGGACTCGTTGATAATTTCAAGAAAAACTAAGTTAATCCACGGTGTACACGTCACGTGACCGTGAGGCAGCTTCCGGTTGCCCCGCCCTTACCTCCTCTTCCTCACTATAGCGCTTCTTTTCCCAGCCAGTAGCAAACCTGCACCAAATCTTTATCTTCCTGCCGTTCCTTTTCTTGCCTTCTCCCCTTCTTCTCTGAAAGTATGCTATTTTAACTACTATTTAATGGAAAGGATACATACTTTGGATGTTTCTTCTATATGGCCCAAAGACTCGTTTTTTAAAAAAATGAGATAAAGGACATTAATTACTCCAAGAAAATAATGCACTTTAGTCATCTCTGCATCTTTATTATTTTTGAAAAATGGTGCAACAAATATAAGAATGTAGATATCTCTCCAAAATAGTGAGTTTCTGTAGGTATATATATCTACCTCTAGAGTTTAGTCTGCTTGACTCTGTGGGATCAAAATCATTTGTGAAGGCAGGACCTGTCTTTTCAGGAGCAGCCCTCTGTCTCCCGGGCTTTAGCTCATTGTGCACATGTCATGATGTTTTATTATTATTATCATCATCATGATTATTACTTGGCTTTTTGAGACAGGTTTCTCTGTGTAGCCCTGTCTGTCCTGGAACTTGCTCTATAGTCCAGGCTGGCCTTGAACTCAGGGATCCACCTGCCTTTGCTGGGATTAACTATGTGCCACCACACACCCAGCCTCCTGTCTTTATTTATAAAGTGGCTGCAATTAGAATTAATTGTCATGGCATATAAAGTGCCCAGAACAAAACCAGAAGGTTCATAAATATGTCTGTTTTCTGCCTTTCTGCCTGCCCTGCTGTTTTTCAACTAAGTCCCTTTCTCTTAATTTTGATTAACAGCAAAATTTAAAGATGAAACTTCTGACCCATTGACCAACAAGTAGTTACCTTCACGTACGAAAGCAGTCTTCAAAATCATGACCTCACCCCCATTCTTGGACCTTAGATTTTGCCCTTTCTGAAACCTCTGTTCCATGTTTAGCACAGCCATGACTTTTTCGTGTCAAATTCTGCATCTCTTACTTTAAAAGCCATGAGGAAGGGACTGGGTGCTGTATGCCCATGCTGTTGAATATGACACCCATAACAAGAGAACTTTAAACTGATATGGATAAAACAATGCATGAGTTTTGTTAATTATTCCTCACTTGATAAATGACCCTGGACATACTCCCTCCAGCGTATGTTGACTTAAGGCTAAACTAATCCTGCTCTGAAATACGATTACCCTTTGGATACGCTCTGCTTGTTCATTGCCTTCCTGTCCTTAATAAAATGCTTTCACTCTCCTGCCCTTCAATACATTACTCAAGGAACCAGACACTTTTCTGGACAGTCTCTGTTTGATAAATGATCATGTCATGCTATCGTTCAGAAGAGTGCCGCAAAACACTGAGGAGCCAATTCCCTTTCCCCTGCAGGCTGGTACCCTGCTCCCGTTTGGGTGTCTGTAGCAGGCAGTGTTCTCTGCTTTAATGACGGTGATGAACCTGTATCTGACCAGCACGCTCCAATCTTTATTGGAAACGTCTGGCCCAACTGTCCTTACTAAGTCTAAAGACAGCCATTTGTCATTGCTCTGACTGCCTGTCATCATCTGCCTGAGAAAATCTATAATTTTGGGCTTGTTCCTGACTAAAGTGTGGAATGAATAAATTTATCTTTGGGCCACGCTGCTTGCCAGGATCAATATTGAGCAGAGGTTGAATAAATTAGAAACTAAGAAAACATGACAGGCTATTGTGGTTTGTTCATTTGTGTATTATAAATCAAATATTTAGTTTATATAACAGGCAAGCATGTCAAGTTTTTTATTTTTCCCATTCATTCTGAAGATTCTATACCTCATGATAAATGGTCATCAGAAAACCAATGGAGCAAATCACTAATGAATCGGACTGTGAGATGAACTCAGGTCATCGTATTGATTTGGCAAACTTTGCAGACATAACTGTGGCAGAGATTATGAATTTTTTGTTGTTGCTCTTTTAAGTTTTGTTTTGTTTGCTTTTGGACATGCATTTGACTTCGTAGAGCACTAGCAACTTGGATAATGTTGGTCTTGTGATGCTCATGACTTAACCTGTACCCATAAGCAACTTACATCAATGTAAGATGAACTATAAATCATTAAAACATTTGGTGTTTTTATATATTGATACATGCCTATCTAAAGAGGTTATAGGAAAGAAATGCAAATCAGAAAGTCATGAAATGTCATTTAAAGTAGAGCCCACGAGTTAAAGTAGATATCATCATCATCATCATCATCATCATTATTATTATTATTAGGCTTGAAACTTCTCTTTCCTCTCCTATTATTATTATTACTATTAGGCTTGAAACTTCTCTTTGCCCTCCTCCCCAGTAGCTGACCTTGGTCCGCACTTTACTGGAGGAGAAGTAGGTCAGGTTTCACTAATGTTTTCTCAGGTATCTGCCTGTGATCTCACAGCTCCTTCCCTTTTTCTCAACAAAAGAAGAGTGCTATTTCTTTCTCCACTAATCAGCCTTTTGATCCTGGCCATCTCCTCTGGGGTCTTCTCTCTTACATCTTCATTTCCAGTCTTCCTTCTCTGGCTGTTATCCTTTCTTTTATCCACCATCCCCAGACAGTGCTTCTCAAAGTTTTCCATGCACACGGATCACCAAGGGGAGCCTGTGGGATGGGTCAGCAGGTAAGGCGCTGGTCATCAAGCCAGACTATTTGAGTTCAGACTTGGGATCTCACAAGGTTGAAGGAGAAAACTCTCCCAAATCCTCTGTACACCACACATGCTGTATGTACACACACACACACACACACACACACACACACACTACAATGTAATTTTAAATCTTAAAAAGCATCACAAGGGACCTTGTTTAAATGCAGGTGCTGAGCATCATGTCTGGTGAAGAAGTTATGACTACCACTACTGAGTTCTTAGACTCCATGGGAGGCTATGAAGTGAGGGCTTAGACCAATTCCTTCCTTTTCCCAACCACTGGGTACACCCGCAGGCTGAAAAGGCCCTGATAACCTTATCAGGGAATCAAGTGTTACCAGTCACAGACTCGGTAAGTCTCGCTTCCTTGGGGCATCATAATCTGTGGACCATTCACTTTTCCTGTGAGGTTCTGCATTCCAGAAAGCTACACAGAGCCTCTAGGAGTCTGTGGCTCCATCAGGATCCAGCCTCTGGCCACAACATCTCCAATGTATGAATGGACTATTTTATAACAGTTGTTTCTGAGAATGAGAGCACAGCTCATAAAAGGCAATGGTGTGCATGGTGAACTGTTACCTGGGTTCATTCATGAAAAGAACTAACTTAATTGAGTAAGAGCCTGAAGAAAACGTGTGTGGTGACGGTGCTATAAAACCTCCCATAATGCACCAGGATTTCCAGAGCCTGACAGCTCCCACTGAGAACAGGCATGTTAGCCCATCAGGAACCATCCAACATTCCCTTTCTTTTCTACACTTGCCGTCTGCTCCTTCAAGAACAATGCTTGTCTCACTCCCTGGCTCACAGAAGAGAGCACATTCACAGGAACAAGTTCTCCTCGGTGTTCATTGTGCTTAAACCTTCCACGGAAAATAATTCCTTCGCCATGTTTGCATCCATGATGGCATTTTCATTGACAACCAATATGCTCAAGAGTCCTACATCATCTGGCCTCTATGCTGTATGTAGCCTCACACATAGGTGTTTTTCTGGAATGCTTCAAAGGCACTCTGACTCCGAATGACCAAAATTCACGGTCTTCTTGTTCCCCAAACCTGACTCTAGAGTTTTCCATGTCTCATTTACCTCTGCTCAATAGTCTCTACATCCACCTCAGAACCAAGTCTTGCCCACTGTTCGACCCCTCCATTTCCACCCCCACTGTTAAGGTTTCTACTACTTCTCATTTCTTAGTTGGCCTGGATTTCTCCAATCTATTCTTCACACCCTAGTTAAGCAGAATCTTTTCTGAATGGTAACATCTAATTACTTCACACCTCCAATGGCTCCGGGTGCTCTTAGAATAAACAAAACTATTATAGCCAAGGCAGCTGGTCTGCAATGTTCACTTTACTTTTTCCCCTGGTGATCACATGCTGAATGTTTTCCTTCCCTTTATTACAAGGAGTTTCTCAAGGACCAGCCATGTCTGTTCCACGCTGGCTGTTGTCTCCACTACTGCCTGGCCAGCACTGCCACAAAGTAGGCGTTTTCAATGAATGAACAAGAGATGAATAAATAATAGAGGGGCGGAGGACCTGGCATCAGAGGCAGGACAGGAATTAAAAGGGAGAGGTGCAATGGAGCAGGTTTTGAAGACGTTCTGTCTTCAAGAGGTGCACACAAGGGAAGGTAAGAAGGCGTTTGTTTCTCATGCTTCCTCTTCTGCATCTTACACACCTTTTTATTTATTCTTGCCTAGAAGTCCCTGACCTGGGCCAGCTTCGGAGAGATGAGGGCAGGCTGAGAGCAACATGGCACAAGGACCCCCTGACAGCTGTAGATCGGGAGTGACGGGAGGGGATGAAGTTCCAGGTAGCCAGAGAAACAGGAGCTATGGCCATGTCCTGAAGCCCAAAGCCCGTGCGTCAGTAAGTGAGGCCATGCTCATGGTCTGTGAGTGTTGAGTTTCCTAATGACTCAATTCTTTGTTTTCCCCCACACTGAGCTCATAGATTTCAGTAGCCAAGCAGTCTTTGTAGTTCTTGCTTTTATTTTTTTCCCTATATGTGTTTTTATAAAGTTCTATTAGATAGCCAGTCTTCTTTCTCGTTGTTCAAGTTGCAATCTTGATTGGAAGACTCAGTAACAGTCATTCTAAGAGGTCGTCATTTTTCTTTTTCTTTTCTTTTGAGATAGGGTTTCTCTGTGTAGCTCTGGAGCCTGCCCTGGAGCTCACTCTGTAGTCCAGGCTGGCCTCGAACTCACAGAGATCCACCTGGCTCTGTCTCCTGAGTGCTGGGATTAAAGGTGTGTGCCACCGCCGCCTGGCCATTTTTCTATTTTAAAAAATTATTTTCCACACCAAAATATACTATAAACACTATCATTTTCTACTTTACAATACTACATAAAAAAAATCTATGGACAAGACTAACAGGATTTCTCATTGAACTGTGTAATCTATTATAATTATGATTATTTAATAAGATGAGTGACTATACAGTCCACTTGTAATATATTTGAATTTAAATTCTGAATTTTTATTTTTAGAGACAATCTAAGTTCTCAGCGGAAGCCCTCATTTTCATATTCCACCTCCCTCTGTAATCACTACATTCAGCTGTTCCTGTGGACTCGTAGAACCTTCTGGTGTCCATCCGGAAGCAGCTGCTCTCTAGTGCTGACCACTTCAGGTCATGACCGTGCTGCTGCGCGTGGTCTCTAACGATGGCTGTCTTCTCCCCATGGCACAAAGCTGTCTGCTGCTAACAGCCTTTTGGATGGAAGTCGGTGACCTTATGCTCGGCACCCACGAGAGATTTCTTCCCCAAGGCATAGCGTTCACCAGCAGGTTAGGGCAAAGAGAATGGCAGACTCCATGCCATAACAGAGATCTTGGATTCAGAGTACATACAAAGAAAGAAGTTACTATTCAGATGCTGGGTCCCAATGCCAGCTTCCACTAAGCCTTCAGGGGAAGACTGAAATCACAAAAGCACCTTCAAATACATCCTGGGCAGGGTCTGTATTCAGAGTCCACTAACCTGAGCCGAGGCATTTTTTGCCCATTTTTCTAATAGGTTCATATCTTGTAATCGATTTGGCATCTCTCTTGCAGATTTCAATATTCTTCTTTTGTTCTGTACTTTGACATTTTAACTGTACTACGATGTGAAAGAGTCATTTTTCTTGTCCTGTTTTTTTTGTTGTTGTTGTGGGGTTTTTTTTGGGTTTTTTTGTTTTTTTTTTTTTTGTTGTTGTTTGTTGTTGTTTTTGTTGTTGTTGTTTTTCCGAGACAGGGTTTCTCTGTGTAGCTTTGTGCCTTTCCTGGATCTCACTCGGTAGACCAGGCTGGCCTCGAACTCACAGAGATCCGCCTGTTTTTTTTTATATGGATTTCTTTCCCCAGATTTGGGGAAATTTCTGCTATAATGTCATTGAATAAGTTTATTTTGTGCCTTCAGTCTTTTAACTAGGATAGAGTGCTTAACATTTTATTCTCGCACCCTGAAAATTCTATGGGTTCTACCTAAAAATACACCCAGCACACCCCTCCTCTTCATCTCCAAGCAACCATCTTCTTTTCTCAAACACATTATGTGACTTCTTTCCTGTAATAGCTTCCCAACTCATATGTTTGCCTTTATTCTTGAAATTGATTCTTCATGCAAAAGATAGAGAAATCCTTTTGAAAAATACATTCCCTCCAATGACTGTCTCTGCACTTAGAACTAGGTCATAATTATGTCCTGTGAGGACCTTGTGATCTGGCTCCTATGTCTTTCTTTCTGATCTCATATTCCAGGCTTGCTTCTATTCCTGAACTTTCTGGGCACCTGCAATGTATCAGAAATAAAGGCTAGCCCTGGAATCCTACCATAGTAAACTGACCTCTTTGTGGTTCTTCGAACATCTCAAACGTCTCAGAGAAACACATCTGTTATACCCTATGCCTGGCATGTTCACCATCTAGCTTTTTCTTTTTGAGGCAGTCTTGCTATGTAGACCAGGCTGGCCTTGAACTTGTATCAGCCATACTACTTCTGTCTTCCAGGTTTTGGGAATTACAAGTATGTGAAACTATGCTCAGCCTGTACATTCTTGATGCCTGGACCTGAATTCTTCCTTCCTCTGCAGTACAATGCCAGACAAATCCGATGTGTTCAACACACAGCTGAGTAAAATGATCAATGTAATGACATGCTATGGTACACTAGGACATGTTCTTAGTGCAAAACAGAATACCTTGCTGTCTCTGTACCTTTCCATCCATATAGCATCAGGGGACAGCTAGAGTAGTGACAGTTCCTAGAAACTCATTCACTGGGAACACAGAGTTAAAAAGAAGAAACTTTCCCTCTAGAAGAAAAAGGTTGATGGACAAATAATGTAGATTTAAAAAAGGCGTATAGCGCCTCAGAGAAATTGGTGAGATATGGAGACCTTGGGTATGGAGGAGAAAACAGGGAAGAAGTTATATATAAAAAGTAGAGATTCAAAAGACAGTTTTAGAATAAATACAGAATAGTCCTTTAGAAAGTGACATATTTTATGAATATTTCTAAGTGTATCTTAAAACCACAATTCCATGTGTAAACTTGAGGCTGACTTCCGTCTCATTACCTTCACGTGTACCAGCTGGTTGTCAACCGCGATCAGGTGATTGAGATTCTCCAGCATCTCTAAGTCCTTTATGTCATCAATGTTGTTGTTGCCGATATTCAAAACAGAGAGGGATTTCTGCAAGAAAAATAGCTAAATTAGCATTAGGAAGTCATCTAAGCACCACATACAGGGGACAAAAGTGTCAGTCCTTTAGAAGCTTTGAGAGCATCAGTTCAAGCTGCTTTGCAGGCAAGGAACAAAAGCCACTGAGACTCTGTTCCAATGTTTGGGGTGTTTTTTTTTTTTTTTGCTTGTTTGTTTGTTTGTTTGTTTGGTTTTTTGTTTGTTTATTTGTTTGGTTACAGGGTTTCTCTGTAGCTTTTGGAGCCTTTCCCACAACTCACTCTGTAGACCAGGCTGGGCTTGAACTCACAGAGATCCGCCTGCCTCTGTCTCCTGAGTGCTGGGATTAGAGGTGTGTGCCACCACCGCCACCTGGCTCCACTGGTTTGTTGTTGTTGTTTGTTTGTTTGTTTGTTTTTGTTCTTATATGGAATTTTTAGAACTGTAGTGTGTGATAGAACTGACTTGCCTCTGGTTCCTTCCATAAGGCCCCTGTTCCTCCTCCAGAATACAATATAAATTATAAAGCAAGGAAGCTACAAATTGAAGAGAAAAGACAACCAGTGAAACGACAGCTTGGTGTAGATAAAAATGGTTACTGCAGGTCTAGCACATGCCTGTTCTTGTGCTAAATCTCATACAGGGAAGAGTTCACATGACCTGACATGAAAGGATATCTGGTTTTTATTTTTATCTTCCCCTCTTTAGTTTTTTCTCGAGAATTCACTTGCTCAGAAGGCACTGAAATAGTAATAATTTCAGTGTTAGCTAATACAATGAGAACATAAATATACTACATGAGCAATCTTAAGATCTGAGGCCTTGGAATCTCTATCAAATCTACCCACCAAGACAGCCACACATAGTCAACCTTCAGAAAACAAAAAACAAAAAACAAAAAACAAAACTTTTCTGACATTTTGAAGCTATGATTAGTCTCTATTATTTGTATAAAATAATACATCTCATTATGACATCTCTGTACATGATATAATGGATTTTGTTGTATTCACCTGCCCACTGGCCTTTTGAGACTTTGCCACTAATACTTTTTAAGAATTGAAATCATTGAAAAAAATGATGCTTTAATATTTAGAATTTCAGAATCTGTTTGAATCTGTACAAAAACTAAACTAGCAAAAAAATGTTTTCAGTGGTCTTCTGTGATAAAAACTGAAACAAAGATGACACTATGCCTCCTGGCGGCGTGTGTTAGGCACTGCTGGAGTGTGACAAGATCACCACTGGTGTTAACAAGGTCTGCCAGGTCCTGATAGAAGCATTCCTTCTGACGGTCACTTTCCTGTGAATAAGCAGAAGACATCCTTCGGGAGATAGCACACGTTGACTCCTAACTGGCAGCCATTGGACCCTTTCTTGCCTGACAACCTTTAGCAGGAGTGCCGACCACCTACCTAGCCAGATGACCCATATGCCAGCATCAACTGCTTTACACACCAATGGACACCTTGAGAAAACTACACAAGGATTACTGCTAATTGCTCCACTCCTAAAGGTGCGGGACTGTTCCAAATAGTTTATACCAGACATTTTGCTGACACAAACCTCTGTGAACTGTAGATGACCTTGCAACCATTTCCATATAGGCAAGAGAGGAAGCAATTTCTCCTCCTGGCCCAGCAGAGGGACCACTGCCACTGATGATAAACAGGCAAAGCAGCGATGGATGCAAACCCAAATCTCCATTTATATGCGAGAGCGCAAACACAAGCCTTCATTTGCATGCTCGATGTGCTGTGATTGGTCCCTCACTGCCAGCCACACTCGGTTCCCCTTTTGTGCCTATCTGCAGTTTCCCCGAGCTGAAATGGTAACACAAGGAAGAGGCAGCAGAAACAGCAAAGCAGCACCTGCAATAGCTGAACAATGCAGGTGGAGCTGCAAAAGCAGCAAGGCAGCCAGCTGCATGGTGACGACTGCAGAGGGGCAAGGTGGCCAGTTGCATTTTAACAACTGTAGAGGCAGCTGGACAGTTTGAGAGTGTGGCCAGTGCAGGAACAAGGCGGAGAGAGAGTGTGTGGAAGATGGAGAGGATGAGAAGCTGAAGCTGAAGGCTACTGAAAAGAGGAGAGACCGAAGGACCTGGACGTCGGAAGAACTGTCAAGCCTTTAGGGACAAGGATCTCAGACATCCGGACCCAATAGCTGTAGCACTTGGCTGCGCTCAAGGGATGAGGAACCCTGATGCCCACACCTTCCCAGAAGCATCAGTTACTTCAAGGGTTACAGAACTTCACAGGCCTCTGTGAGGGCTGTAATACTTAAAGAGCTAAGGGTCCCCGAACCCAAAGTTCACCAGTGTCCAAAATGGAGCTACCAAAGAGCCTATAACCTACATCACTCAGGAAGCAGAGGCAGAAGGATCACAAGTTCAAGGCCTACCTGTGCTAGACTCGGGTCAAGGCCAGCCTGGGCAAATTAGGGACACTTTGTCTCAAAACAAAAAAATAAAAAGAGGCCTATGGATACCAGAGCAGTGGCGGAACACTTACTCAGTATGTGGCAAGTCCGGGGCCCAGTGCCTACTGCTGGGATCCAATTCACCAAACAAAACACCCGCCAAAGGCCACACCTGCAAAGCCTCCCCCTGCACCTATGCTTTCTACCCAGGAGAAAAGCCCCGGTGAACTGGTTGGTGACATGCCTGGTTGTCCCCTCAGTGGGGCTAGTCTAGCTGTAGCAGCTGAGGTTGAGCTGTGGCTGCTGACTACACAGCAGAGCCCATGGGGAGCAGGTGGCACAGTCACTGGGTCACTTCTTTCTTCTAAGTTAAAGGTCCACTTCTCAGTTGTCTGAGACACATGGTCCGTCCATTTCTGGGTCCTCTAATCAAAACTGATGCAAGCTGTACAGCTCTGACCCATTTATTAATCTCCCAGCCCAGAAGTGAAGGTGGACTGACAAAGACCCAGCTGGGTTTTAGGACTAGCAGTGAGCTCCAGCCATGACTCCTGCAGCTCACCTTACAGTAGCGCCTCCTCCAAGATTGGCTGTCCAGCACCACAGCCGGCTCCTCAAACCTGGTTTGTGCACACACCCACACCCGCAAGCTTTGGGAGGCCGACGCCAGCCTGAGGATGTATCTCAGAAAAACTAAAAACAAAGAAAGCTGGCCAAATAAGTGTCCGCTCCCTTTTCCTTAAAGTTTCCCCTAAAATCTAAAACTATGAGCCATGATAATCAGCAGTGTCCACATTATGGGCCTGTATTAGAACTTCAGTTCACATAACCTGTTCGAAACCTTCTTTCAGTCCTTCTAGTTAGAGAGGTAGGCCTCCGTTCTGTCTTACAGTTCTGTCACACTGAGGGGCTGCATGAGAGAATCAACCTCAGGTTTTCAATGGGCAGATTAACAGGAAGATTGTGTGCACACTCCAAGGACGCCCTCCCCGCCTCTGGCTCCACCGCGACTCATCCATCAGTGCATTCTGTCCAGACTTTCACTATGGCCCTTACTGCTAGAGAACGAAGAGTCCTCGGGTCAAACAGAAGCTTTTCTCCCAGGGGAAGCCTCTGGCTCTCAACATGAAGCTCCCTCAATTCTTCCAGTCCTTCCAAACCTTCTATGACCGCAATGTAATTGCCTCCCAGATACCTGCAAAACATAAACATGATTCCAAACAGATGTTCTGAGAATGCTGTGGATTTTAAGGATGATAAAAACATAACAAGAAGGGCAGGGGAGATGGCCACTGGGTAAGCCACTTGCTTTGCAAGCATGAGGACTGTAGTTTGAACCCCCAGAACCCACAGAAAGCTGGCCTTGTTAGTGCACATCTATAATCCCAGAGCTCGTAGAGTGAGATAGGAGATGAAGACAGAAGAATCCTCAGAAGCTCATGGGTCAGCTAGCCTGGAGCATAAAGGAGACCCTGTCTCAAACAAGGTGGGAGGTGAGGACCAACCCTGAAGGTTGTTCTCTGACCTCCACATGCTCATACCTCATTCCCACACAAGAATGTGTGCACATGTGCGCATGCACACACAGCTAAAGAATTATATGCACAGAATGTTGTCTTTCTATTGAACCAATGAAAGTTTCATCTAAATCACAAATTATATTGTTATACTTAATTTGGTCTAAAATGCATTATCATTGATTAATTGGACAAGCCAATGGGTTTCATTAGGATATTTCATACATGTATATAATATACATCTTCAACTTTTTGAGTGAGAGGGTTGAAATAGTCTGTACTAAACTGTCTCCCATACCTTAGGGTGTAGAAGAATCACCTAGACTATGGGTTTACAAACAGTTTCTGAACTTCACTTCCACGATCTATTTAGATATCTATTTTTATTTTATTTATTTATTTATTTATGGTTTTTTGACACAGGGTTTCTCTGTGTAGCTTTGTGCCTTTCCTGGAACTCGCTTTGTAGACCAGGCTAGCCTTGAACTCACAGAGAGCCGCCTGGCTCTGCCTCCCTCTGGGATTAAAGGCGTGTGCCACCACCGTCCGGCCTGTTTAGATATCTAGACTGGAACTCAGAAGTCTACATTTAGTGAGTGTTTCCCCATCATGCCATTCTATACCCATTCTGAAGACTACAGCCCACTTTTAGAAAAACATGCTAGCTATCCAATCTGGAGAACCTGGATCTGTCAATCTTCATTGCCTAGTAATAATAATTTTAAAAATGATTTTAGTTTCAATTTATGTATATGTGTGTATGTGTACGTGTATGTGTGCTGTTTGTGTGCTCACGTGCTCTCAGAGGCCAAAACAGGGCACCAGATTCCCTGGAGCTAGAGCTACATTGTGAGCAGCCCAATGTGGGTGCTGGGAACTGAACTCATGTTCTCTGAGAGAGCTGTGTGTGAAATTGACCACTGAGTGATCTCTCTAATCTCTCTAGTAATAATTATCAGCAATTTTGTAAACAATCAAATCTGTACCAGTTTATGACCTTAACCTTTTGAAATCAAAGCCTCTTTGTGATTCTGAAGAGCACAGAATTTACCTGAGCTCCATGAAAACCTTTTTGACCAATTAAACTTATGTGAGAATGCTTTATCCCGAAAAGCTCATTAAATAGTTTATTCTCCTCACCAAAAGAAAGCTACATCAAACTTTTTTAATTTTTGAGATAGGACTTCATTATGTAGCCCTGAACTTGTAGAAATCTTCTTGCCCCAGACTTCTGACTGCTGGGGTTACAAGCATGAGCCACTGTGACCACTTTGTCAGGTTTAATTAGACAAATGGTCATATTATATATGAATATATTACATATAATAGAATAAAATTAAAAATGAGACCTGTGCTGGGCAGTGGTGGCACACGCCTTTAATCCCAGCACTCGGGAGGCAGAGCCAGACGGATCTCTGTGAATTCGAGGCCATCCTGGTCTACAGAGTGAGTTCCAGGACAGGCACCAAAACAACACAGAGAAACCCTGTCTCAAAACAAACAAACAAACAAACAAAAAACAAAACAAAACAAAAAGCCAAAAATGAGACCTGTTCCATGAAACCTGTGAGAATCAGACTTAAGCATACATTCAGTGTAGCTCTGTAACCTAATGCAGACACTGGAAATACTTGCCTGCATAGAGTATGCACACAAAAGAAAGAAGAAGAGCAGTTAAGAGGATTTGCAAATAAAAGCGCTCACAGTTTTTCCAGTTTCTTTAGTGACCTGAGGTTCTCAATGCAGGAAATGCAGTTGTTCTGCAGGTACAGGTGGGTCAGATTGGTGGAATAATTCAGGTTAGTGACGTGACTAATGCGGTTATCGTATAAATATAAGACACTCAGGCTTTTGCAAAGAGAGAGGTCATCCTGAAAAGAAAACAAAACAGGTCCTATTTATTTCCCACGGGAAGCTTAATTTTAAGAAAAATGTTCACTTTGGCATTCTACAAATCTCCCTAAGGAGATAAAGTAACATCTCTCTGCACTTCACACACTCAAAATAAGACTGTAATGATCACAATGTAATTTTGGGCTTTAGAATATTCTGTAACTTTCCCAGGAAAAATGAGTTTCTTAAGAATTTCTTAAGCAATTTTCCTTTGGAAACAATTAGAGACTCTCCTGAAAGTTGAAACAATGGACAAATTATTGTCCAAACATTATAAAGCAAGGTTTAATCCTTCTGTTGGATTGGAAGGAAACTGTTACAACTTTTAATACTGAGAACTAGAAACCATCCAGTAGTCAAGAGTAATGGATTAAAGCCAGGAATGGCGACACACATCTTTGAATTCAGCACCAAGGAGGCTGAAGTAAGTGGATCTCTGTAAGTTCAAGACCACCTGGTCTACAAGGTGAGCAGCAAGTCACCCAGAGCAAGAGAGTGAGACCTGTCTCAAATAAAAGGAGGAGGATCAATTGAAAAACAAAAACCTATGATAGCGCTATTGATCTGCATACTGTAAAACAACCTTTCATTTCTCTGTAATATCTTGCAGACTTCACAACAGTGAAAACAGTAGTTCGTTACAACCCACTATGTGATTATACCAGTAGCTTGACGTGGTTTTGAAACACCTTTAATCCCAGCACTGAGGAGATAAAGGCGGGTGGGTTTCTGAGAGTTCAGGTACCACCTGGCGTACAAATGGAGTTTCAGGACAGCCAAGACTACATAGAGAGACTGTCTCAAAACAAAGTACAAAACAAGCCAGGCTGTGGTGGGGCACACCTTTACTCCCAGCACTGGGGACGCAGAGGCAGGTCTGCAAAGAGAGTTCCAGGACAGCAAGGACTACACAAAAACCTTGTCTAATACAACTGACTGAGAATAACATATATTAACATAATTAAATTATATACAAAAACTTCACCTTTGAACTTTTATTGGAGAGAAGGAGTGACTGGGCATTTAACACAGGGCCTTGAATACACTGAGTGCACACTGCCACTGAGGTATATTGTCCCCACTGTTGAATTTTTGAATTCTTAATTTTTTCCTCCTTAAGACATGTCTCCCTGTATAGCTCAGGCTGGTTTTGAACTTGAAATCCTCCTATCTCAGCCTATGAGTGCTGGTGTCACAGGCAAGTGCCCAGCTTATTTTATTTTATTTTTTAACATTTTGATGTTTAAAAAGTATTCCAGGGCTCTGGTGTGGTACAAAAGCAATAGTTTTCAAATATACAAGTATATTCCAGAGAAATAGCATCGTATGTCTAACAGATATTTGTAAAACACAATGCTATATTTTACAGAAACTTAATATGCTAAGTAACCAGAAGGAAATTAAAATAGAAGCATAATATAAAGCTTCTTGGTAAAAATACAGTTAACAAGTTTAATCAAAATATTGAGTATGCCCTCAAACCAATGAAGTTTATATTGCTAACTATGCAAAAACAAAATAATTTAAAGTCCTTACAATGGCATCTATATTTCTGTCCGAAAAATTCACATGCGTTATTTTCTTCAGGCATTGTGTGATTGTTTCTTCTTTTCGGGGTTTAAGATTGTTGCTTTTGGCAATTAAATCCAGAGTCAGTCGAACCATGGTTTCTGTGTAACTCAAACTTTCAGCAAAAACTCTGTCTTAACACCATGTCCAGAAGTAGGTTTAGGTATTACTTCCAACTTTCTAAAAATTAAAGGGAACAAGGGAGTATTGTGATATAAGATCTCTAGGAAAGGTTGAGACGCTTTAACTTTCTCATGTACAACTGTTTAGTAAGCTAGGCTGTTGACATTTATGCCTTCTGTTAATTTCTATGTTTACAGTCAATACTTTCCTTAAAACTTCAAAACCAAGGCCAGGTGTGGTAGCACACCTTTAATCCCAGCACTCAGGAGTCAGAGGCAGGTGGATCACTTGAGTTCAAGACCACCAGCCTGATCTACAGAGTGTGTTCAAGGTCATCCAAGGTTACCTAGTTAGACCCCCATCTTTATTTGGAAAAAATTGACTATTTTAATAATAGATCATTGTTAAACTAATTATAAATGGATAAAAAATATAAAGATGCATACAGACATAGGTAAGTTATAAAGCTATTATACAAACGATCTTAAAAGTAGCTATAGCTGGGCTGGAGAGATGGCTCAGAGGTTAAAAACACTGGCTGTTCTTCCAGAGGTCCTGAGTTCAATTTCCAGCAACCACATGGTGGCTCACAACCATCTGTAATGAGATCTGGCACCCTCTTCTGGCCTGCAGGGATATGTGCAAACAGAACACTGTATACATAATAAACAAATGAATCTTTTTTTAAAAAAAAAAAAAAAACTAGCTATAGCTAAGGAAGTATTTCAGAATGTTTATAGTACTTATCTCTGAGTAGTAACAATAATTGTCCCATCCAAGATTTCATTAGAAAACAAAAGAAGCAGTTTTGTGTGCAATTGAATTAACCCAGGAACTTGAGCATACTGGGTTAGAGTTCTGCCAATGAGCTGTATCTTAGCTCCATGAATGGTTAGACCCCCATCTAAAAACAAAAATAAACAAACAAAAACGAACGAACAAAACATTTAAAACATGGAAAATGAATGAAATGCACATTACTTATTTGCCTTTTATTGTTTTTTTGGAACAGGATCTAGCTGTGTAGCCTTGGCTGCCCTGGAACTTGCTGCCATGCCCCTGCCTCTCCTTCCTGAGTTCTGGAATTATAGACCTGAGCCAATACACAAACTGGTGGCAGTCTTGGCCTCCTTCTCTTCTGTATTTTTAGAGGGTCTCACTTGGGTAGCCCAGGCTAGTCTCCAATTTGGGATCTTTCTGACTAGCCCCCAGTTCTGGCATTAAAGGCTTAACACACCATGCCTTCCTTCTATTTGTCAATATTTTCCTCCCCTGGAGCATCAACCACTTGTTGTGGGGACCTCCTTTTCCTCCTCCATTGGAGAGAATCCAGGGGGTCACTGTATGCTAGGCAATCACTTTACTATCAGGCTACATATCCTACCCTGAGGAGAACAGCTTTTTTAAAAGATTAGTTATCCTCTCTGAGTAAAAAAGGACCTCCAGGAAAACTGTCCAATGCTCTTAGATCATAGGTGGAGAAACCAAGTCCCAGAGAGTTACTCCAGGCTTTTCAAAGTGTCGGCTGACAAAGGAGCCAAGTGTCTCACTCCTCACAGGAACTGGTGCAGTATCTCCGAATCAGAACACATGCTGTGAATACCCTGAGTTACACACAGGATGATAAGAAACATGCATAGATATTGTATGTCATGCCAGAAAAACGACAGTCAAGGTAATGCAACATTTCCACTGCAGATGGCACAGTTCAAATATTAGCGGCACTGCTCCTTGGCAAAGCATCTTGAAGTATTTTGTAAAATAAATTTAAGGCAAGGTGAATTCATGAGGACCTACATTTGATCCTTAGCACCATAAAAAATAAATTATAAATAAAAACAGAGTCAGACCTTTGTGACGCATGTGTAAATGTGTGTGTGTGTATGGTGATAATTATTTGTGCTAAAATGTGATTTTATTTGTATGTTAATAAATAAAGTTGCTGGGGCATCAGAGCTAAGAGCAAGCCATTAAGCAGAACTCTGGTAGTGGTAGCACACGCCCTTAATCCGGTCACATGACAGGCAAAGTCTCTGTGTGTTCAAGGACACAGCCAGCATGGTGACACATGCCTTAAATTCCAGTACCAACCATAGAAGACCTGGAGATATCGGTATAGACAGGCAGTGATGAGGAAGTCAGGTTTAGAATCAATGAGAAGGCAGAACAGAAAGTCAATAAAAAGGCAGGACATAGGAAGAAGGTCTCTCTCAGGGGAAGGACAGCAGTGAGTGGACAGATAAGGTGGTCTTAGCTCTTGGCTACTGCTTGATCTCTGGGCTTTTAACTCTTTATTTGGCTCTGTGTTTCTTATTTAATAAGACCGTTTAGAATTACATCTGTGTGTGTGTGTGAGTGTGTGTGTGTGTGTGTGTATACGTGTATACATGTATACATGCACACACGCATGATGTTTGGATGCCTGTGTGTCTCAGCAGGCTCCACCTCCCTTGAGGATCTACAGGCCGCTAATGGTATCCAGAGGAGGGTGAGACTTTTCTTTTCCAGTGGTGTAACCCCTGCTAAGGTACCCATGCTCCTGTGGAATGAAGCACACTGAGAACAGACAGAAAAGGGTAAAGAAGTAGAGGAAGGGCTAGCTGAGAAAAGAAAGGGGTAAAGTGGAATGGGGGCCCAAGAGCAGGTCACAAGGGTGGGGAGATATGATCAAACTGCTTTATGTGCATTTATGAAAATATAACGAAACATAGTATTATGTAGATTATATATTATGTAGTTTCATTATGTATACGATGCTAAAAAAATTTAATAAAATAAATAACTTTCACTGGTGATACTACCTACACTCTAGCTGCTTGGGAGGCTGAGGCAGGAGGATTGCTTGAGTTCTCCTGTTTAAGGCCAGACAGGTAAATATGTGAAAACCTGTCTTAAAATAACTACATAAGGCCCGGTGGTGGTAGCACACACCTTGAATCCCAGCACTCGGGAGTCAGAAGCAGTTAGATCTATGTGAGTTCAAGGCCAGCCTGGTCTACAGAGTGAGTTCCAGGACAGTCAGGGCTACACAGAGAAACCCTGTCTCCAAACACCAAAAACAAACATGCATGCTGCATGCACCCCAGGGCAGCTATGAATGTAAGCAACACAAAATGGCAAACTTTTTAAACCAGTGTCTTTTTTTTTGTACTTTTTGTAATTTAACTGTGTGGCTCACAAGTGGGAACTTTGTAGATGACAATAGCATCTTGCAAAATCAAAAGGTTGGCTGTGTCTGTGAGCGTTCTGTGCAGTGTCTGTGAGAGGTCAGAAATATTTATCATCATTATGATTCTACTGCTGTTTAGTTCACGGATGGAGTTAATTTAATCTTAATCTTCAATCTTGAAAGCATCAGGACTATATTAAATGGGGGCATGGTTATCAAATAGAATATTACTTTATATAAGACCCACAGGCCCATACATAAGCTTAAAATATAAAACACTAATAAATTTAAGTTTAACATGATGGCTCATAAACTCAGTATTTCTGAGTTGGATGCAGGAGCAATCAGGGGTTCAAGGCCAGCCACAGCTATATATATGAATTTTAGGCCAGTCTGGAATACATGAGACCCTGCTTCAAACAACCAAAAAGAAAATAAATGCAGGTGTGTGTGTGTGTGTGTGTGTTTGTGTCTGTCTATGTGTGTCTGTGTGTGTGTGTGTGTGTGTGTGTGTGTCTGTTTGTCTATGTGTGTGTGTGTGTGTGTGTGTGTGTGTGTGTGTGTGTGTGTGTGTGTGTCTGAGTGTGTGTCTAGCATTCACAAGGTCCTGGATTCATCCCAGTATGAGAACTAAAACAAGCAAACCAAAAAAACCCTCTACTTTTCTCCCCCTACATTTTCTTCAATTTGGACATTGCTATTTACATATTGGTTTTGTTTCAGATGCCCATATACCTAAAAAGTACGGGGTTTTTTCTTCACAATTTTGCATGTCACCAGTATCTGTATTTTATCTCTTGCTTTCTTCCTGTTTAGTCTTTTGCTTTGGAGAGCCTTCTGGTTTACCACACACAGCTCTGGAGTATTGCACTTAACATATGAGGTGAGAGAGACTTGAATGTGTATTTTTCCTAGAGGGAACTAGTTACCCGGTACACTGCGCAAAATGACTGTTCCTTCCCTTCATTTATGCCTCTGTTGGCATGGCAACACTGTTTTCTAAGTCCAAACCAATAACATCTCTTCTCTTTGGTTATTCCTGGTCATTAATTCTTTTATGTGCATATTTAACATTATTTTCTTATGTTTCATGAAAAAACCCTTTCAGGAGTTTGTTAGGAACTGCCCTGGATTTTTAATGAGTTGTGAGTCTTCATGACGAAGACTCAGGACACTTGTACGCTGGGTTGGAAAAGGACCAGCAGGTTCTGAAACCGTGAAAGGTTTGGGCTTGAGCAAAAGGAGCTGACCAGAGTGAAGACAAGGGTTAGTATAAAAATGGGGGGTGCTTGTTTTGTTTTTATAGATTGCCCTGTCCTTGATGATAAAATGATTCTTTTCCCTCTTGAACGGGAAAGGGCTTTTCACATGGGAAGCAGGATGGCAGGCAGGTAGGTGGGCAGCCACTGATCTTGTCCCTGCCCTGATTTCACGTGTTTATAACCTACACTAGTCAGTGTGCCAGAGTGGCATATTCCAGAGCAGCATATTCTTTTTTTTTTTCCGAGACAGGGTTTCTCTGTGTAGTTTTGGTGCCTTTCCTGGAACTCATAGAGATCCAACTGACTGCCTCCCAAGTGCTGGGATTAAAGGCCTGTGCCTCCACCACCCAGCCAGAGTGGTATATTCTTAATTCTTTCACCACAATTGAATTCTGGGTCTAAAAGTTGGAGCTTCTGAAAATTAATCAGATGTGAAAAGAGGCAACAGAGCTTGTAGCACACACTTATAATCCCAGAATTTAAGAGGTTGAAGAAGCAAGTTCAAGGGCAGCTCTGGCTACAAGTGAATGCTAGGATAGCCTGGGCTACACAAGACTGTTTGGAAAAGAAGACGCAAACTTAAAATGTTTTTAAGTCAAGAGAAGGTCAATGGATGTAATTAATAAACTATAGGAAAATTTTCCAGGGCTCTAATACGGAAAGGGAGAGCCTCACATCAACCCACAGCATAAAATAATAATAAACTGCATGCAAGGTAGCCGTTCATGAAAACTGTTTAGTCAAAAGCCCACCACTCATTGTATTAAGACAGCACCAACTCAAACTACCAGAATTGTAGTTTCATTATTTTAGAGAAATAATAAGCCCTAGGGGCTTACATTGCACTCAGTAGTTGAATTTGTATACATGTTAGAACATTATAATAAAATGATGTAACACTTGTGGGGTGTCCTGAAAAGAAATCGTTTCCCATAATATCCCTAGATACCTGTTATTCAGCTCAATTGCTAGGACACATCTTCCCCTGAGCCGGAGGGAATTGCTGAGAGCTGTATGGGGCGCTCTGGGAACCTATGCGATGGATCCTTTCATCCCCCGGGCTCCTGCAGGCCGCCCAGGGAGGGCAGTTTTGGAGTTTGGTTTTTATCTACATTCGCTCTTAGGGAGCCGCTGTGCTCAGAGGCTTCCAGATGCTCTCAATGGCGGGCTCCCGCCCTTAAAACTTTCCAAAGCCTGGGTCCTGCTCTCTCACCCCTTCTCCACCCTGCCGCGGGCCTCTAGAACGCTTCCAGCCTTGCCTGCTGGTCCAAACTAGTCTTCCAGACAGTGTCTGGGGTTCTGGATGTTTAGGGACAGGGCCCAGGGACCTGCATTTTAGCCAGTATTAAAGTCTGCGCGCAGAAACTTCTCACCGCTCCCGGGTCCAATCCGGTCTGTAACTGGTTTGGTCAGTGTCCTTGTGCCAGTCTCCTCCAAGGCCAGCGGACGGTTGCCAGGCGACCAGATGCTCCAAAACGCCCCCACCCCACCCCCCGCAGGGCAAGTCTCGCGACGTCAGGGAAGCTGCCCGGTGGCCAGCAGGGGACTGGCTCTTTGTGACACCTGACAGGAGAGTTGATACTGTTCACTAGTGGTCCCCAGACAAGGCCAGTTAGCTTGGACAGGACAAGGTTTGCAGGCCATCATTTCCCTCTCCATCATCTTTGATTATTTCAGTGTCCAGTAACCACAACCTGCCCCAGAACAGACCCAAAGAGGAATTGCCCGAAGGTACAGTCAGTATTCCATCTTTCTAGGATAAGACCCAAATTTAGGGTGATAGTCAAGGCCATTTATCATAACTCCCCTGGCGGCTTGCCACTGCGGTCCTCAGGTCAGGATTCTCAGGTATGCTCTTTTTAAGCATTTCCATTGGACCAGACGCAAACGCCTTTAATGCCAGCCCTCCGGAGGCAGAAGCAAGTGGATCTCTGTTGGTTCGAGGCCAGCCTGATCTACAGAGTTAGTTCCAGGACAGCTAGGGATACACAAAGAAACTCTGTCTTGAAAAAACAAACCAATCAAATAAACAAAAATTTCCCTTGGGTAGGCGTGATAGCACACACCTTTAATCTTAGCGCTTGAGAGGCAGAGGCAGGTGGATTTCTGTGAATTCCAGGCCAGCCTGGTCTACATGGAGAGTTCCTCCTTAGCTAGTCAGGGATACATAGAGATCTTGTCTCAAAAATGAAAAAAAGCAAGAAGAAAAATTTCCCAATTTCCCTGCTGTTCTCCAGCCTTTGGGGCAAAAATAGCATGCATATAGCACATATTTTCTTCCTTCTTACATCCCTCTTACATCCCTCTTACATCCGTATTCCGTTTATTCCCCCTTTACCTCAGTTTAGATCAGCGCATTCTTTCAGAAAACCTTAACAGTGTGTCTTGTTAGTTTCTGTTTTTCCCAACAACTAGTATGAAGCTCTCTAGTGTAACAAGAATCTGCCTGTGTTATGCAAGTCTCAAAAAAAAAATAAATAAATAAAAGATAAACCGAGGACAAGCATTCTTTTTAAAAATAATTTATTTTTCTATTATCAGCTTGATACAGTATAATTCTTATCCTAATAGTGAAATGTTTCACTGAAACGTTTTCTGTGTAAATGTTTCAATTTACACTGAAATTGAGTAAAACCAAAACTTATATAAGCCACAGTCATCCTAGGATCCCCCCTGCTATGTAGCCTCCCTGTTTCTGTGGGTTGCAGTCTGATTGTTCTTTGCTTTATATCTAGAATCCCCTTATGAGTGAGTACATACCATGTTTGTCCTTCTGAGTCTGGGTTACCTCACTCAGGATGATATTTTCTAGTTCCATCCATTTGCCTGCAAATTTCATGCTGTCATTATTTTTCTCTGCTGAGTAGTACTCCATTGTGTATATGTACCATATTTTCTTTATCCATTCTTCAGTTGACAGTCATCTAGATTGTTTCCAGGTTCTGGCTATTACAAATAGTGCTGCTATGAACATAGTTGAGCATGTATCTTTGTGGTATGGTTGAGCATTCCTTGGGTATATGCCCAAGAGTGTTATGGCTGGGTCTTGAGGTAGATCGATTCCCAATTTTCTGATAAGCCACCATACTGATTTCCACAATGGTTGTACAAGTTTTCACTCACACCAGCAGTGGAGGAGTGTTCCCCTTGCTCCACATCCTCTCCAACATTGACTGTCATTAGTGTTTTTGATCATAGGTGTAACGTGGTATCTCAGAGTTGTTTTGATTTGCATTTCTCTGATGATTAAGGATGTTGAGCATTTCTTTAAATGTCTTTCAGCCATTTGTGATTATTCTTTTGAGAATTCTCTGTTTAGCTCTTTAGCCCATTTTTTAATTAGATTGTTTGGTATTTTGATGTCTAGTTTCTTGAGTTCTTTATATACTGTGGAGATCAGCCCTCTGTCAGATGTGGAGTTGGTAAAGGTCTTTTCCCATTCTGTAGGCTGTCTTTTTGTCTTATTGACCATGTCTTTTGCCCTACAAAAGCTTCTCAGTTTCAAGAGGTCCCATTTATTAATTGTTGTGCTCAGTGCTTGTGCTGTTGGTTATATTTAGGAAGTGATCTCCTGTGCCAATGTGTTAAGAGTAATTCCTACTTTCTCTTCTATTAGGTTTAGTGTAACTGGATTTATGTTGAGATCTTTGATCCACTTGGACTTGAGTTTTGTGCATGGTGACAGATATGGATCTATTTGTAATCGTTTACATATTGACATCCAGTAGTGCCAGCACCATTTGTTGAAGATACTTTTTTCCCAATTGTATAGTTTTGGCTTCTTTGTCAAATATCAGGTGTTCATAGGCGTGTGGATCAATGTCAGGGTCTCAGTTAGATTCCATTGGTCTGTATGTCTGTTTTTACACCAGTCAGGCTGTTTTTATTACTATAGCTCTATAGAAGACAGCATTCCTTCACCTACCATTGTCAACGGGTATGAAAGTGCACTGTATACCAGTGCCCACTTGATAAACGCTTGTAAAATGAGTAGCATAAAGGAAAGACAAGAAGAAGGAAGAGAACGCAGGAGCCATCATTCACGGTGGAAAGGACTCACTGGCAATGTAGTGGATTAGAAGACTGGATATAAAGAACAGTGCATGCTGGGAAATGCCCAGTACCAGCTGTGGACCTAGCTGGAGGGAAGGTTGTCGTTACCACTTTTTGAGCAGGAAGCTTAGAGCCCATAGGACAGTTCAGGCATCAATTTTGCAGATAAGAAATCAGTTCTAGAAAGAGGGAAGAAGCCTGTAGAGGCTGTACTAAGGGTAGTGGGCACATGGAACATACTTCTGGGATCCTGACTTCAAGGCCAGGTCTCCTTCCATTATATCTCATGACCCTTACCATCAGAGTAGCCTAGGAAGAGAGGCCTTGGGGCAGAGGAACCTTAACTTCATTCACCATATTGTTATTTTATTCAAGTCTGTTTGCTTAGGCAGTCTTGACCCAGCTCAGTTGAAGATAAATTAAGTGGAAATACATGAACTTGGAAGACATCTTTAAACAAATTTTTTTGCATTAACTTACTTTTTAAAAAAGATTTTTAAATTTATTATGTATTCAATGTTCTGCTTGCATATATGCATGCAGGCACAGGATCTCATTATAAATAGTTGTGAGCCACCATGTGGCTTCTGGGAATTGAACTCAGGACCTTTGGAAGAGCAAGCAGCACTCTTAACCTCTGAGCCATCTCTCCAGCCCCACACTCACTTATTTTGTGTGCATATATGCATGTACATGGAGGTCAAAGGACAACTTGAAGAAGTTGGTTCTTGATTTCCACTATGTGGGTTGCGGGGTGGGGGGATCAAACTCAGGTGGTAAGGCTTGGTGGCAAGCATCTGTACCCACTGATCATTTAATAGAGGTCCTTTAGGTTAAAGGGAGGGGAGAAGTTGGAGACAATCCCCAAGTGTTAGGATAAAGCTTTAACACTGGAGAAAGAGGTGACAAGGAATGTGAGGGGAACTGGCGATGTTTGGTTTGGACCCTAAGTGTGAGGTGAGATATGTTTTAATAAAATACCCCATATAAAAACGTTTTTGAAACTGGGCAGTGGTGGCACTCACCTTTAATCCCAGCACTTGGGAGGCAGAGCCAGGCGGATCTCTGTGAGTTCGAGGCCAGCCTGGTCTACAGAGTGAGTTCCAGGAAAGGCGCAAAGCTACACAGAGAAACCCTGTCTCTCACACACCCCCAAACACAAAACAAAACAATTTTGAACCAGTTATGGTGAGGGTAGAAGGAAAGAGACGTGCTAAACGGAAGGTGTAGAGACCTCAGCAGTAAAGAGAAAAAGCACAACGACCCAGATTCACAGCCTGATGGTATTCAGTCATACTGGAGAAAGCTCGTGTGCAGGGTGGCCACACAGGAAAAAAGAAGCTGAGTCAGGAAGGGCAGGAGGTGACAGGGTAATTCAAACACCAGGGCACACAGCAGATACCCCTCTTGTGTGTGTTATGGGTCGTCCCGTTGGGGACACCAGCTTTAACAAGGTGTACGGGGCTGACTTCTTGCTCTGTGTAGAATTTAGCCTGCTGTTCACCCTGCGAGAGGCCTTGTTTAGCTCTTCGTTGAGAGTCTCTTGCTCTCGAAGTCTTGGTTTTAGAAATCATTCATTAATCATGAAAAGAAATATGCTCTCACGTGTGGAAACCTAGATACACTTTTATTTATTTTTTATTTCTGAGATAGTTTCTCACTATTCAGCTTGGACTTTTCTCAAAGCTCACAGGCTCACATGATCCTTCCTTCTCTGACTCCTGGAAATTTCTGTTCAGGCCACCACATTTGGCTATACACACCTTTAAATGTGCAAAATGATATGTAGATACAGACATGGACATATTTAATAGTGACCCTTTTTTTGTGTGTGGCAAGATTATGACAAAGGTTTTTTCTCTATTTTTAGTAACCAGGTTTATGAAGAAAATGATAAAATTACATTTTGAAACCATTTGGATCTTCTTCAGGTTAAAAATCAGTTTGTGATTATTTATGCTTAAGGTGGTTGAATTACTAATTAATATGAGTGTGGGGGATTTGAGTATGTTCATGTTCACATGAGTGTAGATGTATGTGCATATATGTGGGCACATGCATATGTGTGTGTGAGTGTAGACAGCTGAGATCAACATTGGGTGTCTTCTATTGTTTTATATCTTTAAAAATATGTGTGTGTGTGTGTGTGTGTGTGTGTGTGTGTGTGTGTGTGTTGCACGCGTGTGCTTCTATTCCTGAAGAAGCCAGAAGAGGGCATCTGACTCCCTTGAGCTGCAGTTACAAGCAGTTTTAAACAGCTGCCTATAGGGATTGGAGCTCAGGTCTCTAGAAGAGCAGGAAGTGCTCTTAACTGCTGAGCCATCTCTGCAGCCCTCTGCATATTATTATTATTATTATTATTATTATTATTACTATTATTATTATTATTATTTTGAGACAGGGTTTCTTTGTGTAGCCTTGGCTGTCCTGGAACTAGCTCTGTAGACCAGGCTGGCCTCAAACTCACAGAGATCCAGCTGCCTCTGCCTCCTGAGTGCTGGGACTAAAGGCATGCGCCACCACTGCCTGGCTATGTCTTATTTTCTGAGACAGGTTCTCTCACTGAATCTGGAGTTAGGCTGGCTAGTCAGTAAATAAGGATGTGCACTGCAGCACCCACCTCTTTACACCAGTGTTGGGGATCTGAACCCAGGCCCTCATTTGCACAGTGGGCACTTTACCAACCAGGTCATCACTCCAGACCCACTAGTTAATTTTTTAGATGCAATTAGTTATCTTAAGAGCGCATATTCTCACCAGGCAGTGGTGGCGCACGCCTTTAATCCCAGCACTCGGGAGGAAGAGGCAGGCAGATCTCTGTGAGTTCGAGGCCTACCTGGGCTACAGAGAGAGTCCAGGAGAGGCGCAAAACTACACAGAGAAACCCTGTCTCGAAAAGAAGAGAGGGAGAGAGAGAGGGAGAGAGAGAGGGAGAGAGAGAATATTCCCTTGTTAAGATGTGAAATATAACTCCCGCCTAGTGGCACAGTGTGAAACAGTCATCTGTGTATTTTCCAGTGAGGCAGACATTTGGCAGGTTACCAAATTTCTTGTCTTCCGTATCACACGTGTAAGATTTTTCACTCGACAGATGTTGGGGAAATTCGTATTTGCTAAAAGAAGTAAGTCTCAAGAATCATTTTGGAAGCATGATGCTAAAATCACACTTTTTAACGCCTCAAGTGGAGTTTCCAAGTAGCTCCAGACAGAAACAGGCTTTATCTCTTCTACACAGTGTTCGATCTTTGTCAACCAGCATTTCCCGAGTTCATCCCACACAGAACTGTGGGAGGGACTAAGTAGATGCTGATGATTAAGTTACCTTCACCAAGAAACCAAGAAATTAAAAGTCCATCGTTATCACATAACTCCACATTAAAAAAAAAAAGCACATTGGTTAGGCTTACCACTCCCTCCAGTTTTCATTTGGTCAGACTGATAAATATTAGTGATCTGCAGGCAGGCATCTAACAATCGCCTCAGTGGTCTCTCTTCTTGGTATCCATGCCCTTGAGTGATCTTCTCACTGGAGTGTGAGTTGGATCTAGCAACCAATAGCATAAAGTCTAACCAACAGCATAAAGGAAAACGTGTGCCTGTCGTTCCTGTGGTTAGGTTACAAAAGATGGTGGCTAAAGCTTTGCTAACTGATTCCTCAGAGCATGTGTGGTTGCACCCTTTGATAAAGCAAGCTACAGTTTAGGAAAACCCACCTGACAAAGAAGGACCTGAGGAGAGACTCCAGCTAGGGAAAACGTGAGACTTTTGGTCCAGTGAGAAAAAGCAACAATGCCTGCCTGTTTGAGCTATAAAGTTAATCCTTCCCCAGAGCCTCGACTCTGGCAAACACTTGATTGTAAACTTGTGAGAGACCCTGAAGCCAAGGACCAAGATTTCTAGTTCATGAAAACTTTACAATGAAAAGTATGTTGATTCAATCCACTGGGTTTGGGGGTGCTTTGGAAATAATGGAAAATCCTTTTACAGAGTGAAAGTTTAATTGGGGAGTTGGGTCTTGATTCCCATTTCACAGGACATTGTGCGCGCATGTTTAGAGATGAGCAATACAACTGTCTACAGGAGGGGATAGCTCACTTGGAACAACAGATTTCCCATAGAAGCCTGAAGCTCCAGAGTTCCTTCCGGTTATGGAGGATACAGTTTCTATTTTTGATTTCTGTAATCCAGAGATGATCATGTGTTTGAGAGCCTCTGCAGAGGACCAGGCACCTTCTATAGACACCATGTACAGGTCTGGACCCTAGTACCAGCTGATTTATAAAGAACTTGACTTTGTAACTGATATACAACTGATGTCATTATTATATTATGTAACCTATAGACACTAACTATATAGGTCAATACATATAATAACCCATAGTATTTCTACTGTGTTTCAGACCTATGCATCCAATTGACTTCTAAACTGTCAGCCCACCTGGGCTTCTCAAAAGTGGAACTCTTCCTTCCTGCACAAGTGTGTTATGCTTCTTCAAGTCTCTGTTGTGCCCACAGCCCACCCTACCACACCAAGAACAGCCTAACAGCTTTCCAGCATGTTTACAGTTTAGTAACTCCATCAGATTCAGTCGCCAAGTTACATCTACTTTACCTCAGAATGGCTTTGTCATGTTTTGTCTTTTGTTCGTTTTTGTTTTTGTTTTTGTTTTCCAAGACAGGGTTTCTCTGTATAGCCTTGGTTGTCCTAAAACTCACTCTGTAGACCAGGCTGGCCTCAAACTCACAGAGATCCGCCTGCCTCTGCCTCCTGAGTGTTGGGATTAAAGGCGTGTGCCACCACCACCTGGCCATATTCTGCTTTTTTGTTTGTTTGTTTGTTTATTTGTTTTTGTTTTTTGAGACAGGGTTTCTCTGTGTAGCTTTGTGCCTTTCCTGGAACTCACTCTGTAGCCCAGGCTGGACTCGAACTCACATAGATCCACTTGGCTCTGCCTACCAAGTGCTGGGATTAAAGGCGTGCGCCACTACCGGCCTCTCTCTCTCTCTCTCTCTTTTTTAAAGTTCTGTTAATTTGAGTTCATAAATTTCTTTCTGAAGGCCCTTTATGTTTACTATTCTAGATTCTTTTCTAGGCTGGATCCCTCCCACCCTGCACTATAGGTCAATCCATAACAAACATGTTTATTTAATAACGTGAGATGTGGGGTCGTAAATGGTCTCACCTCAAAATCAGTGTCGTCAATAAAAGACACATTTGTGGGTTTTACAGGACAGAGTTAACAAAAGAATAGGTACTTATAACTGTAGAAAAGGTTTAGGTTTTAAAAATAAGACTAAGGTTAGGTTGGTTTCTGGAACAGACTTCTGCTTGTATTTAAAGAACTAAAAACAGAAAGTCCTTTGCAACAGAAATGGAGACTCTGCCTTTCAGTAGATGCAAAGCATGGCTTGAGTTTCTCAAGCCAATAATAAGTTCAGCAAAAGTTTAGGTGGTTGGTGATGGATGGAAGCTAAGCCTGAAACTCAGCAATGTAATGTGCTTTATCCTCACCTCTCTCGAAAAGAATTCGCTGAAGTGAGAATCTGCATCTGTGCACTGCTATTCTTTTGCTGCATTTCTGTCTTTTTTTGGTCTGTTTTCTTGAAAAGCATGACATTCTGTCAAGCTTGATTTTGAAAATCATTGGTGTTTTTTTTTTTTATGAGTGTGAAGCCTTTTATAACAGTAATATTAAAATTAATATTAAAACATGTTTAATAGTAATCTTTCATTAAAAGATATTTTCACTCCTATAAAGCTTTGGGAGAAGACATAATTTTATAACGATTTTACAGTGTGACAAAAGTCATATTTCCACAAAAGGAATAAATATACTTACTTTCAACCTAGAACCACTTTATGCTTTTGATGTTTCTTTAATACCAATTGAAAATGTCTAGTGAATTTGTTTTCTCATTGGACAAATATTCAAGTGCCTACTATGTGAATACTATTCAAGGGCAGAGGATATGGCAGTGAGGTAGGTCAAATCCTTTCCTTCATGGACCTTACATTCTATTACAGAGTGAACTAGTAAACCAATGACCAAGACACTTTCAGACTGAGGCAATCGTGTGTGTGTGTGTGTGTGTGTGTGTGTGTGTGTTATGTGGTGTGTGTGTGTGTGTTATGTGGTGTGTGTGTGTTATGTGGTCTGTGTGTGTGTGGCATGTGGTGTGTGTGTGTGTGTGGCATGTGGTGTGTGTGTGTTATGTGTGTGTGTGTGTTATGTGGTGTGTGTGTGTGTGTGGTGTGTGTGTGTTATGTGGTGTGTGTGTATGTGTGTGTGTGTGTTATGTGGTGTGTGTGTGTTATGTGGTGTGTGTGTGTGTGTGTGTTATTTGGTGTGTGTGTGTGTGTGTGGCATGTGGTGTGTGTGTGTGTGTTATGTGTGTGTGTGTGTTATGTGTGTGTTATGTGGTGAGTGTGTGTGTGTGTATGTGTGTGTGGCATGTGGTGTGTGTGTGTGTGTGTGTGTGCGCGCGTGTGTGTGTGTGTGTGTGTGTGTGTGTATAGACCTGTAGGGTGCAATGAGTGTGTTATTGCCGAAGTAGTAGTAGGGAGGAAGGAGAGGAGAGAATTTGCCTCTTTAACATGAGGGTCTGGGAGGAAGAAGGCCGGAAGAGGGGGCAGGGAGACAGGGAGGTAATGTGGGAATAAGAATGCAGTATAATGATATACATGTATGAAATCATCTTTTTGAAACACTTCTTTGAATGCCAACTAAAAATTAATAGTGATAAAAATGACAAGGAGACAGGTGTCTGAGCAAAGACTTGGAGAAAGAAACAGGGAGTCAAGCCTGTGGAGCCCTCAGAGACTTTTCTGGGCCCCAGAAACAACCAGCATGAGGGGAGGGGAAGAGCTGGGTAAATGGAAAGATTCCAAGACAGGATTGTGGGACCAGCATCAAGTGAAACAGGAACCAGATCTTGAGGACCTGTGGGCCTCAATGAACAATCTGAATTTTATGATTTATTTGGTACTGGGATAAACCTAGGCTCTTGCGCACATTAGGCAAGTGTTCTACCACTGAGTGATATTCTGAACCCTTGAAATTTTTAAAGAAAATCTTGATAGTGGGAGGCTAGCCTCAAACTCTTGGTCCTCCTGCCTCAGCCTTCTGAACAACTAACTAACTGGCCTTAGAACTGTGGTCCAGGCCCGGACAGAAAGTCAGTTTTGCTCTATAGCAGCCTTTACCACATAAAGGAGCACATAAGCTTCCCTTCTGTTAAGAGGGAATGTACAAGGTGGGTGGGAGGTGGGGACATAACACGGAACCCACAGAGACAGCTGACCTGAGCTTGTGGAAGCTCACCAACTCTGGACCAATAGTCAGGGAGCCTCTATGGGATTGACCTGGGCTTTCTGTGTGTGTGTGTGTGATAGTTGTGTAGCTTGGTCTCTTCGTAAGGCTTCTAGCAGTGAGATCTGGACCTGTCCCCGGCACTTAGCTGGATTTGGGAACCTGTTTGCCATGCTGGATTACCTTGCCCAGCCTTGATGCAGGGGGAGGAGCTTGGTCCTGCCTCAACTTGATGTTCCATGCTTTGTTCAAATCCTTCAAGTCTACGGGATGCCTGCCCCTTTCTGAATGGAGATGGAGGAGGAGTGGATAGGGGTTGGGGGAAGCAGGGGTTGGGGAGACTTGGAGGAGAAAAGGGAGGGGAAATTGCAGCAGTTAGCATGTAAAATAAATGAAAAAAAATTTATTTAAATAAAAACAAGAGAGAGAGAGACTGAGATATTGAGATTGCCAATTTATTGTAAATTGAAATTCAGAGTCCTGATAGATGATGGTTTTTTGCAGTGTAGTGTTTATGTAATAAATAGTTATTGATGTCCTCAGCAATCTGATGATGCCTCTGAGAATTAAAAAAATATATATATAATTTTAACTTTTATTCTAAATTCTTATATTGAATACAGCTTTTCTTGTTAGTGAAATAAGCTAGGCACATATTAATTTTAGATTTTGAGACAACTGGGAGTGTTGATGTTCACAGTGTTGACGAATTTCCATGTCAGTAGTTCTTAGTTTTAAGTTCTGTGGAGCCTAATTTTTTTTTTTTTTAAATACAGGGTCTCATGTACCTCAGGCTGGCCACAAACTCCCCATGTAGTTAAGGATGACCTTGAACTTCTGACCCCCCTGTTGGGATTACAGGTATGTATGGCCACGTCCAGATCATATGGTGTTGGTATGCGGCCCATAGTTTTGAGTGCACCCCACCAACTGGGCCACACCCCACGCCCCTGTTGTAGCCATGCTAGTTCTGAACTCCTAATCCTCCTGCCTCCATCTGCTAAGTATTGGGATGGTAGGCCTGCGCTATTATACTTGGCTTACCTTGAAAACTAAGATTATTTAGCTTGAAAACATCTTCCTTAAAAAGTGGTGGTTGGTGGGGAAGAAGAGAAGGCTCCGAAATGAAACACCCATGCTGCCGCTGCTGCAGGGAGCGCAGGTTCTGATCCCTGAGCTCAAAACTCAGGGTGCAGGGGAGCTAGCGCCATCTTCTGGCCGCTGTAGGCACCTGACACACACATGATACAATACATATATGCAGAGAAACAGTCGGACACATAAAATCAAAGGAAATATTTTTAAACAAGTAGTATTCACTGTAGTTCCAACATCACTTGTTTATCAAATTAACTTCCCTGAAGCTACGGAACATTTCAGATGGTTGTAGTTACATTAGATAGTCTGTCCTCATATATAAACTCATAAAGTAATTAATTTTCTAGTCAATTTTATGTTGCTCTAAGTCCAGAATCCTAATTACTTCAACTGTGCTAAAAAGTCATCCAAGAAATGATAGATGAATTTCATAAAGGGTGAAGTAAAAAAATAAAGATAACATCTATCTGCTTAAAGGACACATTTGGTACCTTAATACAAATAACAAATTAAACTCAATATGAGCAGGAGTTATAAAGTAGTAAGTCACAAGGGCAAAAGTGAATCAGAAATTTACTTGGAGATGATTTTATGTCAACTAGTTAATATATAGATGCACTATCAATAGCAAACATATTCAGAGTTTCATGACAGACATTTGCAACCCTCTAAAATCTAACATAAAGGTCAAATACAAACAACTCTATTCTAGACAATATGCTTCTTTATGCATATGCCTCTTAGATTTTGAAAGTACAACTGTAGTTCATCAAAATGTGCCCCAAGGCACAATACCATTTTACTCAGTCATTAGAAAGTATAGCATAATTGCTTAGTGAAATCCAAAGAAAATATGAGTACTGACATCAGGGACTCTAAAATTTGTAGACAATTGTTCTACAGTTTTTGGCACCAGGATAATTCACATGTTGAAAAAGCAATTAATCACTGGTGTTAGTTATCAGGCTATGATTTTAACTGTTTCCTCCCAAATTTGACCTGAATGACAGGGTTCCTAATTTTATTTTTTTAATAATCTGATTTCTGAGATCAAAAGTTTAAACACACCAGTCTGGTAAAAGTTGAATTTCATATTTGTTTTCTACAATAAGACTGTAACTTTATGTTTACAAAGATGAATGGTGTATCTGCTGTTAATATTTGGATGAAGGTTAGGAACCTGTAGGGACTTCCCAAGTGATTTGCTCAGAAGTTACCTGAAGTCCTTAAACTAGTTAGTACTGTGGTCCAGAAAAAGGCACATCTATTTGCTGTTAGAATTTACACTGAAAACAGGCCAAAATGAGAGAATACCTAACTGTATTTCCAATTTCCTAACTATTATTTTGTAAACACAGTCTATAGAATACCAATTATTGAACAGTTGATGACAGTTACTTCATCGTACTTGAATGATTACCTGTTACTTATAGCTTAAAGGTAAGCAAAAATAAAAAAAAAATCATTCTGTGTAGTATATTTTCCTGTATTCAAAATCAAAATGAACAACCATATTTCTCACCAATACGTGTCTTAGGTTATAATGAAAACATTCCAGAAATACAGAAGAGGCCTTGCAAACTCAAACTCAACAGCCCATGTTCAGTTAAGTTTATTCAGCTACACGTGGATGCAGTGCAGACTTAGGAATACAGATGGACTCTTCTCTGAATTCTCGACTTTTGCATCTGTACCTCGTCACTCACAGAACCATTCTGGAAACTTTGAGCCTCAGTAACACGCAGCACTTCAACTTCCAAACAGTTTCTCTGATTCATGAAGTTACTTAGATGCTTTGTTTATTTTTCAGCGACTGCTCCTCTGGGCAGTTTGTTATTCTATTATACCATGTGGTGATTTTCTCAAAGTCCCGAGCACCAGCTAGTCACACTAATCTGCGCCAACAGTGTTCGGACTGGATCTCTCAGAAGCGGCAAGGGACGTTTGGTCCCAGGGCTTCTTCTTTAAATTCAGAAACAATGGAGCACACACAGCTTCTCTCTTCCTGGCTCAACTGTCCCTGTCACATGAAAATGATTCTAGGTGCCTATACACACATATACACACAAGCCACTGTGTGTGTGTGTGTGTGTGTGTGTGTGTGTATGTCTGTGTCCCTGCATGTGTGTGCGCGTGCATGAGCGAGCGCCTGTTCATGTTCTTGTTTGGAAGGTTGGACCTTGAACCTTGAAACCTAGCTGGAAACTTAGAACACCCCTGATTCCGAGAGCTCGCTGGGCTCCTCACTGGCTCCGGTCCCTGCTCCCTAGCCACTGGCCTCTCTCCCCAGCTCCGCTCCTGTTCTGCTCTGGCTCATTTCCTTACTTGGACATCGGGATTAAATTTTTGTGTGAAGATTGACATTTCCTGTATATTATCACTGAGGAGTTAGAGAAATCGTCTCTGAAAACTGTGACACTGTACAAGAACCAGACTCCATTTAGGAAAAATGGCTTTTTCAGCTCCTGAACAGTTCATGGCTGTAAGACAATACTTTGCAGGAAACAGCAAAATTCCCATCTCATGGCTTAGTTTATGAACAGTGCTTGCAAACTGAGCCTGGATTTCTGAAAGCTGTTAGAAATTGGAACACTTATTTAAATGTAATCATGAAGACACATTAAAATTTACAGATAAGAAAAAATAAAACCTCACACATATGGACATGATGGCACATTTTGGTAGTAATTCCAGCACTACCATGACTGGGTCAAGAGTTAGTTTGAGAATATCCTGGGCTACATAGCAAGAGCCTATCTCAAAAATCAAAGACAAGCAGGGCAGTGTGTGTGTGTGTGATCTCCAGTTAGAGGCCAGTCTGGTTTACAGAGAGAGTTCCAGACCATCCTGGGCTACACAGAGAAACCTTATCTCAGAAAAACCAACAACAACAAAGCAAAAACAAAACAAAACAAAACAAAAGAACAAAAACCAGCTCACCCCACAGATATAAAACAGAAATAGGGCTTCAAAATACGGCTAATTGAGGGGACAATGGCTATCTCTGTGGCATCCACCATGTATAATCATGCAGTTTTGGTTACTGACCCCTCCCAGGTTTGGGGGTAACCAGCTGTATATAGTTCTAGGTATGGGGTCATGTCCCAGGCTATGCCAATCAGAGTGACGTCAACAACTTATTCTGACCCTGATGAATGGCTCCCCAGCCCTCAAGTGGTACCATAGGTAGTTTTGGGGGAAATGAGTTGAGGTTTAGGTCAACACATGGAGGACAGAGCTGAGAACCCTGCCAGGAAGTCTAATGCAGCACTGTCTAAACCAAATGCTCTCCAATCTGTGCTCTGGAGTTTGCTTATTTATTTTCTTTTTGTTACTAGCGAAGGTATAGTTTTTGCTACACTGAGACTTCTCAAAAGAAAAACAATTCCAGTGAGGTTATGATGGAAAGCCTTCTTTTCTTGGCAATATTGTTTAAGTATAGACATTTTTTCTTTTTTTGGTTTTTTGAGACAAGGTTTCTGACTGTCCTGGAACTTGCTCTGTGGATCAGGCTGGCCCCAAACTCAAAGAGATGTGCCTGCCTCTGCCTCCTGGGTGCTGGAATTAAAGGTGTGAACTGCAATGCCCAGAGACATTTTCTGTCTTCTAGGTAGCCTCATTGACTAGGTTACCAATATAAAGCTAAATGTCAAAACTGGATTTAGATCTTGGTATGCAAGTGGTTTTAAAAAGTATCTTGTTAGGGGGCTGGAGAGATGGCTCAGCAGTTAAGAGCTCTGACTGCTCTTCCAGAAGACCCAGGTTCAATTCCCAGCATCCACATGGCAACTCACAACTGTCTGTAACTCCAGATCCAGAGGACACAACACTCTCATACAGACATATATGCAGGCAAAATACCAATGCAACGAAAAAAAAAAGGGTATCTTGTTAGTATATATTTGTTGTACATGAAAAGTTTAAATTCCTCATTAGTGAGTAATGCAACTGATGTAATAAGCCGATCAAGCTAAATTAATAAATCCAGGTTTAATCTGAGCAGAGCAAAGCACCTCCCTAGTGGCTCTTGTGGAGAAACCGTGGTCTTGTGCAGTCCTGGGGAGGGGCTGACTCTTGGCAGGCTTTCTGAGGGGGCAGGGTCTGGAAAGGGCTGCTCTGGGAGAGAGATCCCCAGCAGTACCGTGAAGGATTTCATGGAGTATATCACACATTTTGACTATGCTCACTCCTTCCCCATTCCAAACAGTCCTTCTTAACTCTCATGCCATCCTTGAGGTCTATACACATAACTATATGCATAAGAGAGGAACCTCATGATAGTTACCTTTGAGTCAGGCTAACTTCAACTCTTTGTTCTTTTCTATCAAAATGTAGTGGTATTTGCTCCACCTTGGGCTATACAGGCCAAAGGAGGCTGTGCTTCTGGACTGCAGACCGTGACCTCTTAAAAAGGAAAGTTAGAGGGGTCACAGTCTCTTCTTGGCGCTATTGGAGACAGGCCAGGTGGTTTAGCTCTCGGACGGAACAGAGGAAGATCTCATCTGTTTACTCAGTTCAGTTCTGTATTTGATGAGTGTATTTCCCCAAATTTTATATATATTTTTGGTTTTTTTGAGATAGGGTTTCTCCGTAGCTTTGGAGCCTGTTCTGTAGACCAGGCTGGCGTCGAACTCACAGAGATCCATCTGCCTCTACCTCCCAAGTGCTGGGATTAAAGGTGTGTGCCACCACCGCCCGGCTTAGGGTTGAATTCTTGGTCCCATTTGGGAAGGGTTAGGAGTTGTGGCCTTGTTGGAGGAGGTGTGGCATGGGGGGCCGGCAGCTTTGAGGTTTCAAAAGACTGGACCATTCCCAGTGTCTTTCTCCCTCTCTGCCTCCTACCTGCAGACCAAGATAAGAGCTCTCTCTAATCTGTAGAAACCCAGAGATTAACACTAGTAAGGGAATAGAGGGAACAGATGGGTCTCATTAGGGAGGGAAATAGAACAGATAATTATGGATTTGGGGGGCTGGAACAGCAGGATCAAGCGGAGGGGGAAGGAGGTTGAGGGAGGGAATATGGGGAGAGACTGATAAAATTAATGGACATTTGAGGGGTAGTTTGGAAACCTAATACAGTGGAAACTTCCTAACATATATATATATATATATATATATATATATATATATATATATATATATATGAAGGCAATCTGAATGAAATGCCAAATAATGGGACACCAATAGCCATCTCTTGTCACCAAACAAAGCTCCCTGCACCAGGACTGAGTTACATCTAATTGAGTCGTTGGCCAAAGGGGTCCCATGGGAATCCCCAAACATCCCAGGCTGTTTTTAACACAACAGGTTGCTGTCCACAAACACAGCAAGGTTCCATTGCTGAAGACAACAGCCACACACCTCATTGAACATATCGACGTGGAGATGGTGACTACATAGAGCCTACACCTACACACCCTAGTGTCTGTGGTAGAATACTCTGCATTCTACCAAAAGAGAAATGGAATACCAAGCTAGGCACAGACCCTTTGATCTACAATGGAGTCCTGCCTGAAAGATAACGCTAGGGCAATGGTGGTATAAAAACTGTGGGAGTAACCAACCAATATCTGATTTGACTTAAGGCCTACTCCAAAAGATAGAACCCATACCCAATACTCTGGTACCATGAACCAGAGATAAAAATCAAATATTGAAAGGACCTGTGTCAGCACAGGACACCCCAAGATCAAGTTCTCAGCAAAAAGGACCACCTCTGGATAGAGGAGACAGATGTGGCCCATAGGCAAATAGCAGCTCATAAAGAGAAGGGGAAACCCTGAGTTAAGATGAGCTGGTTTGTTTTGATTGGGCAAGTTAATTAGGTGAGCCAAATCGGGCTTCTGACTGCTGGACTTCAGTACTTTGATAGCTGGACCTTGGTGGTCAGCCTCAGGAGGAGGAAGTGGCCAACTAAGGGAACACTTCAGTGGCTAGTTTTAGGAATATGATCTAACAGTTTACTCAGGCAGAGGGAATGGGGGAAGGACAAGGCCTGCCAGAGCCATGTTGGTTATGCTTGGGCCTACCAGAGCCCTTTAAATACTATGGTCTTTAAACAGAAATGTAGTAATAACATGACTCCTAACGATATATAACTAAACCCTCCACTCAGAGCTCAGAGAACCCCAAGGAAGAGCAGGTAGGAGTATGGAAACCAGAAGGGAAGGAAGACACCAGAACAGACCTTGTAAATCAACTGAGCAAGGCTCATTTGAGCTCACAGACTGATGCAGCAAGCATAGGGCCTCCATAAGTCTGCACCAGGTCCTCTGAGTATATATTACTGCCTCCATAAGTCTGCACCAGGTCCTCTGAGTATGTATTACTGCCTCCATAAGTCTGCACCAGGTCCTCTGAGTATATATTACTGCCTCCATAAGTCTGCACCAGGTCCTCTGAGTATGTATTACTGCCTCCATAAGTCTGCACCAGGTCCTCTGAGTATGTATTACTGCCTCCATAAGTCTGCACCAGGTCCTCTGAGTATGTATTACTGCCTCCATAAGTCTGCACCAGGTCCTCTGAGTATGTATTACTGCCTCCATAAGTCTGCACCAGGTCCTCTGAGTATATATTACTGCCTCCATAAGTCTGCACCAGGTCCTCTGAGTATGTATTACTGCCTCCATAAGTCTGCACCAGGTCCTCTGAGTATATATTACTGCCTCCATAAGTCTGCACCAGGTCCTCTGAGTATGTATTACTGCCTCCATAAGTCTGCACCAGGTCCTCTGAGTATGTATTACTGCCTCCATAAGTCTGCACCAGGTCCTCTGAGTATGTATTACTGCTTGCAGTTTAAGTTTAGTGTTTTTACGGGCAAGCATGGTCTCTGACTCCTGTGCTTTCTCTTGGGTTCTTCTCCTTCTATAGGTTTGTCTTGTTCAACTTTGATGTGACGGTTCTCATTTTATCTTCTTATATTTTATTTTGTTATGTTTGGTTGTTATCTCTTAGACGACTGTTCTTTTCTAATGAGACAGAAAGGGGGTGGATCTGGATGGAAGAGGTGAGGGGTAGAGGGAGGGGAACTAATCAGAATATGTCAGAAAAGAATGTAGTTTTGAGACAGGGTTTTACTGTGTAACCCTGGCTGTCTTGGATCTTGCTCTGTAGACCAGGCTGGCCTCAACTCATGGAGATCCACCTGGCTCTGCCTCCCAAGTGCTGGATTAAAGGTGTGCACCACCACTGTCCGGCAAGATTGTATTTTCAATGAAGGAGGGAGGGGAAGGTAAGAGCTCTCAGTCGTTCCTGCTGCCATCATGGACCCAAACTCTCGTAAGCCTTAAGCCCAACTAAATGCTTTCTCTTGTAAGTTGCCTTGGTCATGGTGTTTTGTCTCAGCAATAGAAAAGTAAGACAAGGTCAAAGGAGGACTTTGTGAACTTGTTTCTTCCTCGTTATCTTTATGTGAGCTCCAGTGACCTAACTCAGATTTCCTTGGCAGCGGGGGCCTTTTAGCCACTGAGCTCTCTCACTGGCCTCTCAAGTCACTTTAGAAGGTTTGTTTTTAATCCTTATGTGCCTGCAATCTCATCCTCTTGCCTGTTAAGAACACATGGTTCTACTCACTTTACTCACTTCTCATGTAGTCTTTGCCCATTGCTAGAGCGCACTTAGAAGACAATGCGGCACACTCCCACTGCTCAGACCTCTCAGTGCCGTCAGGACCCACTCCCCAGAGCCCCGTAGGAGCTACCCTAGTCCTACCCGTTACTTGCCAAGTGCAACTGGACACTAACATCTAACAAGAGTCACACTGCCTTGCTTTCCGCTCCATCTTTCACATGCTGCTGCACCCCTCTGCTGAAATAGTGACCACCTTCACAGTCCCTCTTTTCCAGTTAGACCTACTTTCTTTCCAGTGGACCTTCAGCAAGCCTACCTTACTAACCGCTCTGGAATAAACATTTCCCCTGAGTCCCCCATTGAACCATCTCTCCAGAACAGCTCAGTGGTAGCTTTCACTAACTCTGAAGGACAGTGGCATGTCTAGCTTGCTAATGGAGCTCTAGAAAGTGCTCCTGTCCTTGGTATAGGAAAGGCACTTGGTAAATATTTGAATTATTACATACCACGCGCTTGGCTGTCTCTAAAAAGTTATGTGGTTTTCAGGAAAATGACACACGATAGGTCTTGGCATTACTTCACAGGAATATAGAAATGCTCACTCAGGAGAGGTGCTGTGTGCCTGTAATCCCTGCCTTTGCCCGAGCAGGAGGACGGCTGTGAGTCTGAGGCCAGTCCAGGCTACATATTGAGACTCAGTCAGTCAGAGCTCTGTAGTGAGACCTTTTTGTTTGTTTTGTTTGTTTCAAAATTACATTTTCACTGACAGAGAGGGTGTAAGAAAACCTGAGAAGTTTCTGACCATCATGTGATGAGGTTCTCTGGTGACTTTGATGGCTAGGACTCTGAAACACAACAAAGATCTAGTAAGTTTTTCAAGAGCAACCCGGCCCACAAAACCACACAGGACGGTTTCATGTGATAGTTTTATTACAGTGCCAATACTCAAGACACTCACAGCACCTTAGTCTTCTAGTCTGAGTTTTGAAACTGGTTTAAAAGTGTTACTGGAGCTGCTGTTCCTTCCACACGTCAGCTTTCAGGAAAAAGTACTCAGTGGTGACTAAGCGACGTTAATTTGATTGAACAGTTTGTCCTTAATAACCTGAGACATCAATCCGTGGATGGCTTCTATGGTAGTTTTGCAGCTGGAAAGAAGAAACACATACTGTTGTAAACGTCACATCTCCCCATCTCATCCTCCAATGCCCAAGGACCATTCAGTTTGATCCACATTCTTCAAACCATGCCAATTGTCGTGACTTTTTAAAAAATTTTCCACTTTGCCTGTTAAGTGTTTCACTGCTGACTAGACCCTTCATAAAAGAATAAACTTTGATATAATTCATAACAGTTAATTTTGCTACTCAGCGGCTTTGGGAAAAATTCTATTATTGCAGGCAACTAGAACTGTACAGTCATTATGTATCTACATAGTAATAGTCAATAATTATACACTGATTATAGTGTTATATTAAAATATATCACTCCTGGGGTTGCAAGATGGCTGGCTCATTTGGGTGTAGGTTCTTGCTACTAAGCTTGACCACTTGAGTTAGATCCTCAGAATCCCAAGTGGTGGAAGGGAGAACAGATCCCACCAACTGCCCTCTGAACTCCCCATGCATGCCTGGGAAGTGAACACACACACACACACACACACACACACACACACACACACACACACACCCCACTCAATGTAAAAGAATTTTTAAAATCTGTTTTTTTCTCAGAATAATTAAAAAAAATAATTTTAAAGAATTCTGTTTCCCGAAATAACTATGAACATCCTCTAGAGAGTTGAAAGTCAGGCTAGTGGATGAAGGACTTAAGATTTCAGAAATGATAAAACAAAAAACGAAACAAAAAAGCAAAAACAATGATCAACTCCATCAATATTCAGAAGAGTTAACTTGTTATTAAAGTAATTCCCAGAGGAAGTTTTCTACTTTTTATTACGACCCTTGACCTTCCTACTTTGTTGTTGCTGTTACAAAAGTGAAGAATTCCTGTGAGGAAAAGGACGGTACCAACAAAAGGAATACAATCCCAAATGAACAGACAGACCTCAAGTCCCCAAAGTAAAAAACAAAACCAACAAAACGAATAAAATCCCAAATGAATAGACAGACCTCCTCAAGCCCCCAAAGTAACAAACAAAACAAATAAAATCCCAAATGAACAGACAGACCTCCTCAAGTCCCCAAAGTAACGAACAAAACGAAGGAAAAGACTTCTGTAAGGGAATTGCTACTTCATAATGAACTGGCTGGGGATGTGGCTCAACGGTGGAGCAGAACACGGCCACAGAGCTGTGCGTGCCCAGCACTGAAAATATAGATGTAGATACAATTATGACACACAGAGAGCCAAACCCAGTGTCTGGCCAATCCACCTTCTGAAAGCCCATGGAGAAGAAGGCAGGTTTCTTGTTTTGGTTTGTGGTGTTAGGGATGGAACCAGAGGGCTGTGAGGACAGGAAAGTGCCGACCCACTGAGCTACTTCTCTTCACCATAATGAACAGAACAAGGCACTTGAACAACAGATGACCAGCAGCAAGATAAACATCATCTCCTTCCTCCCTTCTTCCCACAGAACCATCTTTTCTGTTTGTTTTATGCTCAAAGATGATTTTATTAGAGTGAGTGAAAGAAAAACATAGTACAGGTGGGAATCCTGGCAGGCAGCAGGAGATGGAGCAAAGTTTTGCCTTTGCAGGTTGGCAAGGAATAGAAACAACTTACGAGAAAAGCAGAGAAGTCACCCCAAGAGTGGAAATGGACTAGTGAGCTGACATGAGAGCCCCCAAGTCCTACAGAACAATGTCAAAATAGACACAGCTGCCCAAATGTGCTTTCTCTCTTCCTTCTGCCTGGATGCCATGAAAACTCAAGTTTCTGTAGCAGTAACAGTCAGTCTTTCGACCCCATTCAGTCTGTGCATAGAGAGCCATACTCTTACTCCTAAGTTATTAGAAATCACAGCCCAAGGAAATAATTAGAAGTACAACATGGGATACTACAATACTGCAGAATAATTTTAGCACAAAGACTTTAGAGAGAGAATCTTTTCCATGATATTCTGGAATCTGAAATTTGGCAAATTTAAGAAATCTTAATTCTTCAGAAAATGTTTAGTTACATGCCTTTGTAAGCCTTTCCCCCAAAAAAGATCTAGTCAGGAGCCAGCTTTCCTTGTACACTATGTGGCTAGCACTATAAAGGGTGACTTGGCATTTCCTATGATATTCCTAGGTCTCTGAGTTGAACTATTTTGTCTAATGTCCCCTAAAATTTCAAAGTGTGAATTTAAAATGTTCACAGGACTTTTTAAAGGCCCAAGCAGATAATACTCAGGCACCATCCTGAGTTGTAGCTAACTGAACCACAAGGAATCAGGATTTACCATCTGCAGATTCTGAGAGAAGAGCCAGGTCAGTACCCCGCACACGATGCTTACCTGTCTCGAGTAGCTTTGGCAAGTTTGTCTTCTGACTTCCGGTCATGTGTTTCTAAACCCAACATGAAACTCCCTCGTCCCAGCTGGGCTTCTGACTGCTCTAGTTTTTCAGACAAATCAAATACCTGGCCAGTGGTATAGTCTGCATTCTGTGGAGAAAATGGTATCATGTCATTGAACAACACAAGGTCACCATGAAAAGTAATTGTTTTTTTCCCAGGGCTAAGACTGCCTTCAGGGATCATGTACATACAAAGCAAGCATTCTACCACAGAGTTATACTCATAGCCTTTATACTTGTTTTGAGATAGGGTCTTGTTAGTTGTCCAAGTTGGCCCTACTCTGTTGAGTAGCTGGAACTACAGGTAGGCCACCCATTCTGTCCAGCTCCTCACCCCTGCTGCCCAAGCACCTACCCACCCCCACACACTTGTTTTTGAGACAGAGTCTCACTGTGTAGCTCTGCCTGGCCTGGAACTTGCTATATAAACCATGCTGGCCTTGAACTCACAGAGATCTGCCTGCTTCTGCTTCCCAGTGTTGGGAATAAAGATGTGTACCACCATACCTGGCTATGGGCCACAGAAATATATTATAAGAACTTAGCTGGTTATTGCAAAGTCATTACTTGAAGGGATCAAGGAATTCCTTCAGAGGAAGCCAAATTCCAAGGAGCTTTTGGTGTTATTCGGCTTGTTATATATCAGCTGTCTTCTGTTATGAAAATCATGTGTGCCTTCATAGTTTTCCCAATTGATTTTTCCCTAAGAATTGCTAACAGTGTGGATCACCGATCACTCTTTAGACATGTATGTTCAAGGTATTTGGAGAAGAGCCTCAGGAAAGGCTTCCTTCCCCTCAGCCCATCCGTTTCTCCCCTTTCAGCACTGGAATCAGGTATCTCCCTTAGCCACTTTCGAGGACTAACAGAAATAATAGTCCAGACCACCAACCACATGCTAGTCTCCTGATTTAAGGTAAATTCCACAAGAAGACACTGCCTAGGTTAGGTGGACTTTAAGTAAGAGCTTTACACAATTTAGCTCGGATCTCCCTTTCTTATAGCCTTACTAACTTTATAGACCCCTAACTTCATCCTAACCACTTCTAGGAATGTAGACTCAGCACACAGATCCCCTTTTTGATATACTAACTGGTCATTAGCACTCAGTTGACCTCCTCTTTTAACACTCCCATATTGGGTTATAATAGAAAGCCTGATGGCCACTGCCTGAGGAACATTCTTACTTGGCTTTATGACCCTGTAAGAATGCAAGCCTGGTGACCTTGCTCAGGCAGAGGATTGCTATGGCTTGGGTTTATAACTGAATACCCTGGAGAACAAGGAGAGTGGGAGAACTGAGTGGGAGAAGGAGGATTCTGACTAGAGACCTTGAGGACAAGACAGAGAAAAGAGAACGGAAGAACTAGATGGGTAAGAACTGGAGAGGAACGGACTAGATGGGAAGAACTAGATTGAAGGGCTAGAAGAGAGTACTAGAGGAACAAGATGGAAGATGAGGAAGAGCCAGATGGGGAAGAAGATGAGAGAGAAGGAGATGGGAGAGGAGCTAAGATGGGAAGGAACTAGATGGATGAGAACCTAAAAGGGGCAGAACTAACGTGAGAGAATTAAGATAGAACCTAGAGGGGACAGCAGATAAATGTAGAGAAATCAGGCAAGAAAGGAGCTAGGCATGAGAGCAGAATAGAAGCTGTGTAGAGAGAGAACTGACTCAGAATAATAAAGTGTATGGACTAAGGTGTTTCGTGTACATAGATTCATTTCCTATCCTCAAAGATTAGATTATCAGCTGGTTATAGATTCTTCCTGGAACCTGGGAGGGGACTATCAAGGGGCTGGACCCCCTTAGTCCCTGCTAAAAACTCAATGTTTTTTTTTTTTTTTTTTTTTCCCGAGCCAGGGTTTTTCTGAGTAGTCCTGGCTGTTCTACAACTTGCTCTGTAGACCAGGCTGGCCTCCAACTCAGAGATCCTCCTCTTCTGCCTCTCGATATAAATTAATTTGACATTTTCTTTATAAATAATAAAAAGATAGAAAAGGATAGATAGTAAAGAAGTTAGTTCATAGCTGTAAAAACTGCTCCTAAAATCTATCTATTTGATTTTAGATTTTTAAAAAATAATTTCAAGATTGAATGTGTAGTTTTCTCCTTTGCTGAAATCAAGTTTTGTTATTATGAAAGCTTTGAGGAATGCTTTTGCGAGTCTAAGTTCTGACCCTGGTGCAGGTTGGCAGGGACGCCTGAACCACGCTTCCTGGATCTCTTGAAAATGGAAGAGAGTGGCAATGATTTCTACCTAAAACTGCTAGGACTGTCAAGGGCACCTAAGAAAGGCTTAATAATTATTAGCTAGTTTTGTGATTGTTTTTATTAGAGTATTGTTATATGCCCTTGTTCATATCTACATTTGAGAAATCTATTACACATACCATTTTTCTTTTCTTTTTTTTTTAAAGATTTATTTATTTATTTATTATGTATACAGCCCGTGTGACTGCAGGCCAGAAGAGGGCACCAGATCTCATTACAGGTGGCTGTGAGCCACCATGTGGTTGCTGGGAATTGAACTCAGGACCTCTGGAAGAGCAGCCAGTGCTCTTAACCTCTGAGCCATCTCTCCAGCCCACCATTTTTCTTTAATGCTACATATACTGTGTATTTCATAAATTGAAAAATGTTGAAAGTTACATACATACATTTAAGTGATATATATATCACTATCTACTACATACACTATCTACTTATATATCTGTGTCATGTCTGATGCTAGGGACTGAATCCCGGGTCTTATACAAGCTAGGCAAGCACATTCTACCACCACACTGCATCCCCAGGCTCAACTGTAACATGCTCATTTTTCTGTTTTGAGACTGGGTATCAAATAGCTCAGACTCCATTACAGGTGTATACCACATGCCTTGCTAACTGTAATGTTTTGAGAAGGTTGTTATATCTTTCTTTAAAGTTTTAGTCTAAAACTGGCAACTGTAAATGTAATCAAGGCAGTATTGACTGCAGTGTGAGCTCCAGGCTGGTCAAGGCTATACATACAGCAAAGCTTTGTGTCAGGCTTGTGAGGCAGCTCAGTGGTTAAGGCACTTTGTAATGTATGCTTGTCCCAATGCTGGAGTGCAGGGACAGGCGTTTACTTCTGTCACCAGGTGTCACGTGTGTCTGTACTTGTCTCTAAGGAAACATCGGACATAGGACACTTAGCAGCACACAGGAGACATAATATTTGCTATTGTGACTGCTTTCTTCCTTGACTTGTTTAAAACAAGATGGTCCCAAGGGGCCTAGGCTGGCCTCAGGCTTACAGTGAGTGTGGCAAGGAAGACCCAGAATTCCTGGTCCTCTTGACTCAAACTCTCAAGTCCCGAAGACTGGCATTAAACACATGTGCCACTGTGCCCAGCTTGCTCTCTTTTTAATTCTGCTACTTTTAGTAAGAACACAAACCTTGTCAAAATTATGTTTAAAATATTAATAAGTAGGCTCAAGTGAGTCTTTCCAAGAATATAACACACCAAGCAGAACACTAGTAATCATTTATCAAGCCTTCATTGCTAACTGCTTTATGTAAAGTCCCTTAGTGTACTTAGTGACACTGTGCCACTGCCACCATTGTACAGCAAGGCTTGGCCACTCAAACTGGGTATGATGCACATGCCTACAATCCCAGCACTCAGAGGTGGGGACATAGCAACTGCAAGGTAATCTAGACCACAGGAAACAAAAGTACGCCTAAGTTCTACATATATACCTATTAAATATCTATCCATCTATCCACAGTAGATTTCAATGACATATTGGGAAAGACTAAGTTAATGCTTTTCTTTGCCTGGTATTTGTAATAATCTTCAGATTTCTTTCGAGGACTATTTCCCATCTTAACGTCCATGCTCCTGAAACAGTTGCTTTTACTCCAGCCCAGCATGAGCCCTTGCCTTGGCTCACTCATCAAATTCACTGCTCTGGCCCATGGCATGTCTGAAGGACGAGCATGTGATGTAAGCAAAGCTGAGCAAACACAGGAGATTTACAGAGTATTCAGGGATGTGCATGCTGGTTTTTGTCTTCTGAAAATTAAGCACTAAGGCCATGAGGTCAGAAGTAAAGCTGCCATCTGTTTCCAAGATGAAGCCTGACTATGAACCTCGAAAAGCTGAAAGCTGTGACTTCACAACGTCACTTGAATGAGAACCTAACTGTGCCCAGGAAAGCTCTACTCCCAGACCTCACTCACTCATGTGGTGTCCTTCCTTTATTCGGTATCCTGTTATTACTAACTGTATCAGTGGTTCTCAACCTTCCTAATGCTGGGGCCCTTTAATACAGTTCCTTATGTTGGTGACCCCCAACCATAAAATTATTTCATTGCTACTTCATAACTATAATTTTGCAACTATTATGAATCATAATGCAAATATCTGATATGTGGCCCCTGTGGGGTTGTGACCTATACGTTGACACTGAACTAGAGTGTTATGTGTCAGAGATATACTTGCTATATGAGTCAATATAATCTCTACTAATCTCTTTAAGGCACAAGCAGATCTCATCCCAACTGGGCATTCTATTTGACATTTACATTTGGTCTCTGGCAGTTTGAATGTAATTGGCCCCCATAATCTCATAGGGAGTTGCACTATTAGGAGGCATGGCTTTGTTGGAGTGGGCATGGTCTTTTTGGAGGAAGAAGTGTGTCTCTGTGGGAGTGGGCTTTGAGGCTTATGGTCAAAATACCATCCAGTGTCTCAGTTGACTTCTTGTGCCTTCTGGTCAAGATGAAGCCAGCACCATGTCTGCCTGCATGCTGCCATGCTCCCTGCCATGATGACAATGGACTGAACCTCTGAAACTGTAAACTGCCACACCAATTAAATGGTGTCCCTTCACAGCAATAAAATACCTCACTAAGACAGTCTCTCTGGTCCATGACACCCATTTGGATTGCCTAGTATCGACATCTAGCTTGGTGCAGAAACCAGTCCTAGCCTTGACGGTGTGCCTTTCTGTGAAATGAATTTCAAATCTTGAGCAGCTTTTGTAGCCTGCTTATAATCCAGATGAGTCAAGGGGAATGGCACTTGCCCATGATCCCAACAACTGAGACCTGAATGAAACCAGGCTCAGTGAGGAAAGGTGCTTGCTGCTGGGCCCTAATGAACCGAGTTTGATCCCTGGGACCCAAATACAAGGATAGAACTGACACTTCTGGGTTGTCCTCTGACCTTCCAGTGTTTGAGTCCAGCTTGGGCTTCCTAGTAAGACTATCTCAAAAAAACAAAACAAAACAAAAACAAACAAAAAACCCCAAAACCAAAAAAAAAAACCCCAAAAAACCAAAAAAACCCCAAATTCAAATGAAACAAGTACAGTACTTACAGTAAGCAAGCTAGAGGAACTCAGGGTATTCACCCAGTATTTATTCCACAAAAGCTCAAGTAGTTTACGATCCAAAGAGGATTTGAAATATGAGACTTCTAAGGCATAATATCTACAAAACAAAAGTACACATTTGGCAAATGAAAAAAAATACACTGTTACATTTCATAGAAGTCTTGGTTATACTTAAATGATATTTTATATTTGAATAATCATATAGTTAAACAACATGTTCCTTTGTCTTCAGGTGGTGTGGCTCTAAATCTGTCCACAAACCTTTCTTGTGTGTGTGTGTGTGTGTATTTAAAGGCACTATATTTACATATACATATTTCCTGTTGTAGTGCACCCAAATTTCCAAGCTAGTAACAATCAGAATTCCTAAATGACGTATAGATTCGTGCTATCAAGTTCACCAATTCTGTATAACAAACAGGCTGAGCTCAATGAGCTCTAGGGTCAGCTGTAAGTTTTTCAACCTTGTAAAAATACTAGAAATGACACACAGACCTCCCACGTCTTCCTTTCTTTAGTTAGGCCTTCATGCTTTTTGAAAAGTGTACCTTAAAGTAGGTCCTAAGGTGCCTAGAAGAATTTCTACTGCATTGAAAGGTGGTTCATTTATAATCATGAAGTACCAAGAGAAATTTAGGTAAATGCCTGAAAAACACATTATTATTATTATTGAAAGACAATGTCTTGATATATAGTCCCAGCTGGCCTGGTACTCACTATGTAGACCAGGCTGGCCTTTAATATACAGAGATCCGCTGGGACTAAAGGTGTGTGTGTGACCATGACTGACCTTAATTTTTAAAGCAACAGATACTTACATCTTTCAGCAGGTTCTGTAAACCAATGGATATAAGGAAGCACAAGAAGCTTCCTCATTTTGAGAAACTCATCATACAAATGAAAGTTAAATATGATAAAATATACTCACCAAGAGTGACTGATTCTACAGTGTACATATAAAACAGCTACCTACCACTACACTAGAGATACAAGTTCTCTCAAGAATAGAACTCTGTCAGGAGGTGGTGGAGTTGCACACCTTTAATCCCAGCACTTGGGAGGCAGAGGCAGGTGGATCTTTGTTGAGTTTGAGACTATCCTGGTCTACAGAGTGAGTTCCAGGACAGCCAGAGCTGCTACACACAGAAACCCTGTCTCAAAAGACCAAACCAAACAGAACCAAACCCACCAACCAACCAACCAACCAACCAAAAAACAACTACAACAACAAAAAAAAACCCAACTTAAGAAAAAAACTCAATTGGTCATTTGGAGCCAGAAATGCCTGAGAAGCCCAAGGTAATGCTTATAAAAGTCTTTAGTGGGCTGGTGATGTGGCTCAGTCAGTAACAGCATTTGCTGTGCAAAGCTTGGAGCCCCAAGTTTGATCCCTGGGACCCAAATAAAGACATAAAGGTAGAAAGAGAGAAAAGACTCCACAGAAGTTGTCCTGTGATCTCTCTCCACACCTGTACCATGGCATGCACACAGATATTAAATACAAGTACACTGGTTTGGCTGTACAATTAGCAAGAGCAGAATTATGAATATTTGAACAGTTTGTTTATAATATTAATAAAATATAGGCTAGTTAAAAACTCCTGAGGATCTGGGAATGGTTGCATACCTCTTTAACCTTAACAGTCAGGAGGCAGAAGCAAGCAAGATCTGGTCTACATAGTGAATTTCATGACATTCAGGGCTATGTATAGACCTTGTAAACCAAAAACCAAACCAAACCAAATCAACTAACCAAACAGAACTCCTGAGGGCCAGGGAGTAACTTAGTGATAGAGTGTTATAGAAGTACAAAGTCCTGGTTTCAATGCCTAGGACTTCAAGGACAAACCAAACCAAACATCTGCATTCTATTTCCATCAAGGTTTTATAAGTTAAAACCTTCATCAAAGCTCCCACTGATGAAGACATCACACTCTGATCATAGGATGCAGCAGCTGGAATGAGAATGGCCCCCATAGGCTCATATATTTGAATGCTTGGTCTCTAGTGGCTGGACCTGTTTGGAAAGGATTAGGAGGTGTGGCCTTGTTGGAGGAGGTGTGTCACTGGAATGGGCTTTGAGATTTCAAAAGACCATGCCGTTCCCAGTTCTTTCTGTCTCTTTCCCTCTGCCTCTCACTTGTGGATCAGACATAAGCTCTCAGCTACTGCTCCAGCCCCATGCCTGCCTGCTGCCATGCCCCCTACCATGATCACCATGGACTAATAATTCTCTGGAACCAAGAGCCACAAATTAAATGCTTTATTTTATAAGTTGACTGTGTTATGGTGTTTTGTCATGACAATAGAAAAGTAGCTAAGACATAGGACACAGAGAAATCAAGCAGAAACTGGGTACAGATGCTTCTTGCTGGCTAGCCCTCATAATGCTGGAAGATGTTATATAGGCCGCTGGGGAAGAACTGTCATCAACAGTTTTTTTTCCCCCTCCCAAGGCAGGGTTTCTCTGTGTAGTTTTGGTGTCTGTCCTAGATCTTGCTAGACCAGGCTAGCCTCAAACTCAGAGATCTACCTGCCTCTGTCTCCCAAATGATGGGATTAAAGGCGTGCCGCCACCACTGTTGGGCCACCATCAAGAGTTTTACTTTTGGATGAGTTTGGAAGAGGAAAAGGGATAGACTGGAGTGAGAGAGTGAGAAAGGGTAATGGGAATGACTATGATGATCAAATACATCCATCATATGCACATTTAAATTTCAAATTGAAACTTAGTTTTATATACAATTTGTACACTGTAATAAAATAAACCAACACCTAGACAAGCTATAAGGAATCTATCTTCAGTCTTTTTACTTTGTTGAGTCTATATAGGTATAAACATCTTATCTAGTATGTGCTTAAATATTTAGCCTATCAGATTCCACATTTCAAACAGATTTGGAAGGTTAGGGTGGAGCTCAGCGATAGAGAACCTGAGTAGCATATATGAGGCTCTGATCCATATCAGAGAAAACAGAAAAAGGAGACTGCCCCTTAGATTTGGTAGTACATTATGAACAGTAGCAGCACATGGCAGCCAAGATATTCCTTCAAGGCAGGCTAAGATATACAGAGAAAAAGGACTTTAGATAAGCACTCATTTATTTAAGCAACATTTTAAAAATGCCTACCTTTCTATGTGCTATGCCTGACTTTAAATGCAAGGACATAGCAGTGAGTAATTCTTTTTATTTTATTTTTTTAAAGTTTATTTATTTATTATGTACACAGAAGAGGGCGCCAGATCTCATTATAGATGGTTGTGAGCCACCATGTGGGTGCTGGAAATTGAACTCAGGACCTCTGGAAGACCCTTCTGTTCAACAGCAAGGAACAAAAAACATCCCAGGGTGACAGCGCTAAGTGACAGGAAGGTGCCGTTTGAGACAAAGCCATCAAGAGCATTTTCTGTTAAGGTGGTCTGGAAACAGACCCTCCGTTCGTGAGCCACATGAAAATGAGGACCAATGTCAGCAGCTCCTCTGACAAATGGCAAGGATAGCCCAGCCGGGCTAAACTTCAATGGTGAGAGATGATCAGGGACCAGGTTACAGGGCTGTGTAGGCTCTAAGGCTTAGGGATCTTGTAAGAATCTTAGGATTCTTGGTAAACTGGAACGTCATTCTGAGGGAAGACATGCTCTGACACACATTTTAACAGAACCAGTCCCGCTGGTTCATCTTTAAGGGCTGAAGGGCAGACATGAGAAGACCGGTTATGTAGTGAGTGCTATGCTTGGGCTTCAGATGGCAGCACCCTGGGTGAATGTGGCAGTAGAAAAGCTGGTGAGATACATTTAGGAAGTATGACACATGCCCTCACTGGCTTTTTCAACTTGGAGAAGAGTCTGTGCTAAGTGATAAATGGGCATTCAAAAAGTCACACTTATTTATCCACTGAGCAGCCATCTTGCCACCCCCAAATGGTGTATTTTAAGGGCAGCAAACATGTTACTGTCAAGCTGTACCTGGTATGCTGTGGATATCACTATGTCTAAATAAAACACTGATTGGCTAGTAGCCGGGCAGGAAGTATAGTAAGAGAGAGGAGAATGGGGAGAACAGGAAGGCAGGAGGGGACACTGCCAGTGGCTGCCAGACAAGGAAGATGTAAGGTACCAGTAAGCCACGAGACAAAATACAGATTAATAGAAATGGGCTGAATATAAGAGTAAGAGCTAGACAATGGTAGGCCTGAGCTAATGGCCAAGCAGTTTAAATAATATAAGCATCTGTGTGTTTATTTTATAAGTGGGTTATGGGACTGCAGGGGCTTGGTGGCACCTGGAGAGAAGCTCTCCAGCAACACCGGTATATGTCTCAATTGTTAATTTTGTTATGGACCGAGTATTTTGTACAATAAAAATATGTTTTTGATTATTTGCAAGACAATGAGCCAGAGTAAAAATAATTATTGAAGAATAAACATAAATAGAGAATTATTAAACTTTTGAGCATTATCCTAAATTCCTATCTTTTTATTAGTATTTTAAAGGCACTATATAGTATGAAATGCATTTTGTCTGAGTCTTTCTCATGTGTGAAATAAAAGCCTTCAACTGAATGATTTCTGAGTTTTGGTGCTGGGGTTGAACTCAGGGCCTTGGGAATGACAGGCAAGCTCTCTGCTCTTGTGTCCTATCTGTGGCCTCCACAACTGTTCAATTACTCACTGTTTGCAGTGCACGCCAAAGTCTTCTATTTTATTAAGTGGGATAGTCTGGTACTCAGAAGGACCTTCATCAGGAGGCTTGTAGCCCTAAACAAAAGCAGAAAACAGAAAAGTAAACATAACATTAAGCAAAGCCCCTTACTTTTACTCTGCAGCTTCTTATGTATGGGACCATGTAGCAAGCTTTGTCGCTGGCCGCCAGCTCACAAATGACAACATGGACACTTATTATTAATTATGAAAACTTAGCCTTTTAACACTTATTATTAATTATGAAAACTTAGCCTTTTAACTTAGGCTGGTCTCAGTCAGCTCTTATAACTCAAATTAACCCAGTTGTATTAATCTACATTCTGCCATGTGGCGTTCGCTCTCTTCCATCCTGCACCTCCTGTTTCCTCTCTGTCTCTTGCTGGCAAATCCATGTGCTTAGATTTCTCCTCCTAGTTTCTTTTTCTCTGCCCAGAAGTCCCACTTACCTAGCTATTGGCCATTTCGCTCTTTATTAAACCAATCAGAAGGCACCTTAAGCAGACACACATCTTTATAGTGTAAATAAATATTCCAACAGGACCAAATTCTGGAGAGCCAAATAGTAAGCATCAATATTTTAATAACGGTTGGGCCTGGTGGCTCACACATGCTAACTTCAGTACTTAGGAGGCAGACACAAAAGGACTGCTGCCACTTTGAGGCCAGCAGAGTCTATGTAGCCATCTCCAAGTGAGCCTGGGCTATACAGAGTGTGATCTTATCTTAAAAACTTAAACCAAACCCAACAACAAATCTTAGAAAGCATTGCCGTTACTCGACCCCAACACTGTTAGCTGTTCTAGGGGCAGCTTGGCTTACAGCTTTGTTCCTCTTGTTCTTAGGAACTAGGTTCCTGTGCTAGTGTCCATTGCTGATTAGAGGCTCCCTTCAGGGAAGGAAATGGAGTTAGCAGGTTTCTCTAGTACTTGTCAAAATGCTATGGGCACACAAATGTTTCTTAATAAATAAAACCCTTTGGCAAGATTAATATGTAACATAAATGTGTTATCTTTTGATATGGACTATAGTAGTTTGCAATTTTATATTTGAAATTCTTCTACATACAAAAAAAGATACTACACAGGCTGCATATAGAGCTCAGGGACTAGAGTGCTTGCCTAATACCCCTAGCACTGAAAAAACAACAACAACAAAAAAACAAAACAAAAAAAAAAAAACCTTGGCTGATTAAATGTAAGAAGCTAAATTCAGACTCCAGAACCCACACAGAGCTGGGCTTGTTAGTGCACATCTGCATCTCTTAGCTATCTATGGCCAAGTGGAGGTGGAGATCAACTCCACAGAAGCTAGCTGCCTACCTAGCTGTGCACAGGGAAAAGTAAAAGACCCTGTCTCAGAAGGTGGAAGGAGAGGACTGACATTCCTGTTGTCTTCTGATGAGCACACCAGTGCCTGCCCCACCTCTGTGGTGGCAGCATATGTAATCCCAGTACTTCAGTACTTCATAGGTAGAGCATCATAGTAAGTTCAAGGCTGGCCTAGACTACATCAGACTGCCTGCTCACAGCCCCTCCATCAGATTACCTTTGGATATGTCCTAAAGGCGCCAAGATTCACTTTTCCTGCAGATATTGTTCTGGTAGGGTCAATCTACAAGAGATATATACTCAATATTGGTCAACATAACCATACACTCCACTGAGTCAACACCAGAAACCCCAAAACAAACAGGTAAAGTAGCACTACATACATGTACACTAAAACTAGCAAACAACCTGAAAAGAGTAACCAAATTTAGAAAAGTTCAACGAAATAGGAATACTTCAGTTCACTTGGAGATTAGAATCAAGTTATCATATCAAAAGAATATTTGTTTAGTATTATTTAAGCTGTGCATGCTACTTGGCAAGACCATGTCTTTAAAACCAACCCAACTAGTAAGTTGGTGTGTGTGTGTGTGTGTGTGTGTGTGTGTGTGTGTGTCTGTGAGTTTGAGGCCAGCTTGATCTACAGAGTGAGTTCCAGGACAGCCAGAGCTACACAGGGAAACTCCATCTTGAAAAACCAAAACCAAAACCAAACAAGACAAAACAAACAGACAAATAAAAACCCAATCAATAAACCGATAAATAAAGTAATGAATTAACTAAGGAACGGCCTGCCCCTTTAATAGATGAACAACTGTCAGCTTCCTCCTGAAGCCTAGATTGCATCTAAACACTGTGGACATAAAAGAGGATGGGTTCTAGCCATTGCTGCTTCTCCAGTCAACCCTCATTCAAGGCCTAGGAGCTGAGAAGCTGACCAAGGTTCTGTGAATTACCCCATCTACAGGGGTGCAGTGTGAGATGCAGGGGGGTTAAGTACATCCTAGGTAGACTGACACCAGAGCATCGTCCTTACCATACTGTTTTAATTTTCCAGTGTTTTTTTTTTTTTTTTTTTTTAAGCAAATCTTGAGGAACTTAATAAAAATCGTTTTTTGTGAAAAACAAAACAAAACAAAACAAAACAAAACAAGTTCGGTATGGATACATCTTTAATTTCAACACTCAGGAGGCAGAGACAGGTGGATCCCCGGGAGTTCCAGGCCAGGCTGGCGTACATATCCAGTTCCAGGACAGTCAAAGCTACATAATAGAGAGACCCTGTCCCCAAAACAACCACCACCACCACCAAATAAAATCAAACCCAAAACCAAACTTTTAAGGGCTGGAGAGATAGTTCAGCAGTTAGGGGTACTTGCTGCTCTAGCAGAGGGACCTAGGTTTGGTTCTTAGCACTCACATGGTGGCTTCCAACCACCTCTAACACCAGTTCTAGGGCATCCAACGCCCTCTGTGGCCTCCACAGGCACCAGGCACGTGTGTGGTGCACATAGACCCGTGTAAACACTCAAAAATAAAATTAAATCTTAAATCTTAAACTACATCTTGTTTATTTCATGTGGAGGTCAGAGAGGGTATAGCTTAGTGGTAGACAGAGCTCTTATCCAGCATATGCAAGGCTCTAGGATGACCCCAGGCACCATAAAAACAACAACAACAACAAAAAAATGGAGCCACTAAGATCATTCTGTGGGTAAAAGTGCTTGCTGCCAAGCCTGAGGACCCCAAGACCCATATGGCAGAAGGAGAGACCCAACTCCCCATGTTCTCTTTTGACCTCCATACATGGCATAACACGTGCCCATCTGTCCCCCAGCTCCTGATACAAACATACAAAACCAAAACCACACAGAAAATAAATTTAAAACTGAATTAAAAGAAGTACTAAAAAAGAGATGTGGTAGTATACATTTATAACGCTAGCACTTAGAACAAAGAGGCAGGAGAATCAGGAATTCAACTTAGTTAAACAAGGAAGTAAAGGACAGCTTGGACTACATGAGCCCCTGGATCTGTTCTTAGGATTTATTTATTTTTATGCTATGTATTACTGCCTGAATGTATGTATGTGAAGCACATGCTTGCCTCCTGTCCTTGGAGGTCAGAGGAGGGTATCAGATACCCTGGAACTGGAGTTACAGGTGGTTGTGAGTCTCCATGTGGGTGACGGGAATCAAACCGGGGTCCTCTGTAAAAGCAGAGACCCTATTTCTTAAAAAAAAAAAAAAAAAAAAAATTTACTTACCACTACGGCTACAAATGGTTCCTGGAACTGCTGGTTAAGCATCTGTGTACTAACGTCAATCCCAGAGAGCCAGCAGCCATAACCAGGGTGGCTATGATACCAGCCAATTGCATTTTCAAGGCGGCCAACCTAACACATCAAACAAAAAAGTTTGCTTCAGGTATGGTTTAATCTCATTGTCATTTACAGGCTTTATGTAGCACTGTGGTCTGATAACAGTGTGCAACATATGCTGCTTTGAAGTTAAGGAATTTCTAAATAGATGATACATGTGTACAGTATAACATTACCAAGTACAAGAACAAGGGTAGTCTCCTGCCCATACCTTTTCCCTCATCTGTTTCTCAGCCTCGATATTATCCCTCTAGCATCTTATATCCCCTTACAGAGGTATTCTACAGATTAACAAACACATCTGTACGTAGATGCATTATCTATCTATCTTTTTTTTTTTTTTGGTTTTGGACACAGGGTTTCTCCTGCAGTTTTGGTGCCTGTTCTGGATTTTGCTCACAGAGATCCTACTGCCTCTGCCTCCCGAGTACTGGGATTAAAGGTGTGTGCCACCACCACCCAGCCATTGAGACTCTAAAATCTAAGTTCTAAAATCTAAGCTGGGTGGTGGTGGTGGCAGGGGATCTTTGTGAGTTCGAGGTCACCCTGGTCTACAGAGTGAGATCCAGGAAAGGAGCAAAGCTACACAGAGAAACCCTGACTCGAAAAACAAACAAACAAAGAGTTCTAAATCTAAGACACAATACTCTTACCTGTTTGGCATTTTCTATGTATGCAGCCATATACTCATATGCAGCAGCCTGAGCATTTACTCGGGTTTCAGTGCCCTCTACAGGCAAAGCAAAACTGTCCATGATGATCATGGTCTCTCCATCCACTTTCCCGAGCATCAAGCCCATCACTTCCAGGCTGCCTCCTGATCTGGCATGCATCACCATTTTCAGTAGAGCCAACGCCGAGATTTTGCAGTATTTAAAGTAATGGTGACTACAAGACAAGATCACAGTGTGATTAGGTTCTTACTGAATGTACAATGTCAAGAGTTTCTGTGAAAACAGAATGAGTACTGAAGGCATTTACAGTGATGGAAGGGGAGTGTGGAATGTGGGAGGAAAAAGAAATCAGTAAGCACAAGGTGCTTAGAAGGAACACGTCACAGGTCCCCCCCCCCCCCCCCCAAGAGGTATGCACATGGAGATGACAGGGGGCTGTTGGGTGTCTTCCTCTATCTTTTTTGTTTGAGACAGGGTTTCTCTGCATAGCCCTGGCTATCCTGGAACTCATTCTGTAGACCATGCAGGCCTTGGAACTTTCAGTGCTGAGATTAAAGGCTTGTGTTACCACGCCCACTCATTTGTCTTTATTTTATTCCATTTTACCTCCCTGAGACAGAGACTCTTACTGGAAGCTTATTGTTTTGGCTATGCTGACTTACAGATCTTCCTGTCTCTGTTCTCCTTCCATGAAATGCTGACACACACATCCATGCATGGATTTTTACATAGGTGTTGGAGATTTGATCTCAGATCTGCATGCTTAATAGCAAGCACTTTTACTGAACTGGAGGACCTAAATTTTAAAACCTGGCCTCTGAAATCGATCTGTTTAGGTTTAAATCTTGGCTACTTAAGGTCTATGTAAACAGGTATTTCTGTAAGTAGGTATTTCACAGCATGAAAAGTACACAAAGTGCTTGGCTTAGTCCCGGAAGCACTAAAATCTCAGGTGCTGCTATTACCCTTATTCACCTGCCTCTTAAGATACTCTCAAGTGTGTTGAAGCATGTGGCTTCCTTCGGATATCATCTGGAAGTAGACCTGATATCCCCACTTCTCCTGTGACTACTCTTTTGAGGTTGTCATCACTGCATGTGGTTAAACTCCTGAACAACGTACACATTTAAAAATCAATGACTTAAGCCGGGTGGTAACAGCGCACGCCTTTAACCCCAGCACTCGGGAGGCAGAGCCAGGCGGATCTCTGTGAGTTCGAGGCCAGCCTGGTCTCTAAAGCGAGTTCCAGGAAAGGTGCAAAGCTACACAGAGAAACCCTGTCTCGAAAAACAAAACCAAAAACCAAAAACAAACAAACAAAAAATCAATGATGTAGCTTACATGTTCAAATGAACATAATTAGAGCCAAAGATGGCGAGGAAAGTTGGCAATTTACATCAATTTAAAATGTGCAGTTTTAGAAACAACCAGGCAATCTAGGCAGGTCACCCAGTATCTCCAAGGCTTTTTGGATGCCTGCCTAGAGAAAGCAACCGAGTGTAATTTCCAGCTCTTGCTAGATTTCAACCACAAGCTGAAAGATACTGAGGCCTGATCTTGGACATCAAGGCATAAGTTAAAAGTTTGCTCCTCTGTTACTGGGGAAAAAGAGAAAGAACCATTACTGTGCTCTTATTACATATGGTTCATCCAGAACTTCTTAATAAATTACTCCCTAACGTAGCTAGGTTTATGTTTATCTTACAGGTAAGTTTAGATATGTTAGTTTCCAGTCAACGGTTTAAGTGGCAGTCGTGAGACTTGTTTTTCAGTCTGTTGCTCCTGAGTTCATTGCTGTAGTATGCTATGAGGTGACCTTCGAAATGTACTTGCTTGTTTGCTTATTTACTGGAAGGAATGAAAGTACAGTACTGGGTTGTCATACTATTAAATGACCTGAAAAATTTCAGGTCAGTGCCAGGCCCATTTTAAGTACTCAATAAATACCATGAAAACAGAATGCTGACAGTTAAAGCCAGCTTGCTAACAAAACAAAAAGCCGGAATACGGTGATTAGTTTAGATAGCACCTTTTTGTGATTTTTTCCCCCCACTCGCCTGAAGGCAATCTGCTCTAAATAAGTTTTTGACTTGTCACCAGTCCCAGAAATACATGGATCTGGCAGGGAGGCAAACAGCCATTTCATAATTCCTGGCTTTCATGAATCGTTGTAGTAGTATTTTGGAGAACTGGTAAAGGAATTGGTATGTTTCTAAAATGGATACAGGAAAAAAAAGTGCTAAAAAAAATCTCTTAAAGAGCTCATTTATGTTTTAAAAGATCAGTGGCCTGCTAATTTGATTTCTGAAAACAGCCTCGCTCTTCAGTTTAGGATCCACTGATGCATGTAGTCACCCGGTTCAAGACTGTGTGAGATTTATGAAAATAATCATGTTGAGAAAGTGACATTCCAAATCGGCCCTTTACACCCCCCGGACTCAAGTCGGTTAAAGAAACTTTCTGAAAGGGGAATCCAAGCAGGCCCCAGAGGAGGGTTGGGCAGACTAAAACCACTGTGGCGGGTCGCCGCCCCTCAGAAAACCAAGCTGTCCACCCGCTCCACTCCCACCCCTCTTGGGGCTCTTAACTCCCGCCATCCCTTCCCTCCCCTGCGTCTCGCCAGGGACCTCCTCACTCCTTAGTCCAGGGTTTCGCCGCCAGGATTTCTTGCTGTTGTTTTTTGTCATATTTGTAGATTTCATCGATACTCTGCGCTTCTTGCATGTTGTTGGCCAATTCCCAGGTTTTCTGGGCCATACCACTCCCGGAAGCCGCCATGGCCGAGGGACCGGAGAAGCTGTCGCCTCTGCAGCCGAGATGTAACTTTCCTTCGTTGGGCCTCTGCGTGCCGGCTGGGCACCTTCCCCACCACGGGTGCACACTCACTAGACTCTCAAGGCGGCCATGACACTGAGGACCGGAGGTGACGTTGGTCCAGACCACTCGGGTAGCCGGGGATCGGCGGCGGCGCGACGCTAGAGAAAACACCGCGAGGCCGGTGAACTAGGAAGAGATTGGCGGATGAGACGAGGACATGCCGCCTCGGAAAACTGTCTGTGTGAATTGCGAGGCACAGAAAGCGCCGGTGTGGGAATGGTTCAGCCTTCCGCGCCGGAAGAAGGGCTTGTTGACTTGCCAGAAAGGAATCGGCCGTCGCGGTCCGTACTGCGCAGACGCAGCCTCCGCCATATTGCGTGGAGGTGGAGCCTTGGGCTGGGCACTGTTCTGAGTGTAGATACTTTAAACGAAATAAATTGTTTTGAATACTAAATGTTTCTAGAATAACCGGGGTGTAAGCAGCCCTGGAGATTGATTTTGGAGGGGAAGTTAACCGTGACAATCTCTTTTAAGATAATTCTTCGCCGAGTGGAAAACCTCCCGTGTTTGGGGTTGGTATCTCGCGTTGGTGTTTTCGCTACTGTTGCGAGGAGGGAAGCAAAAGGAGGGACGTTGCTAAGGTTAACTTTTGACGTGTTTATACGGTAACATTTATACAAGTGTTAGGAGCTGTGACTGCCTTAGTACTCTCTCAAGTTTGTCTTCACTGCCGTGAACGTCGTTTGTCTCAGTGCAGAATTAATCTCAGCTCGCTCTTCCCGCAGTTAAAGTGAAACTTGTTCCAGTCGTCAATGTTTTCAGGTTTTCTTCCTTCCCATTTCCGTCCCCAAATAGTCACTAGATTGTAAGTTAAAGGTGTGTGCATTGAATTTGTGTTTGTTTTCTTTAATACTAATACATTTATTTTTTTGCTTAGACAAAAATATCATAGCTCTTCGTAACACAGTTCCTGCAGACTTCTCCAAGCTTCATCTTCTAGCTTCCCCCACCTAGCTTTTCATTCTATTAGTACTTTTCCCTTGGCTTAGTAATATAATTCTTTGTTAAGCGTTGCTTGAAACGCACTTCCTGACATTTCTGCTTCAGAGCACACAATACTCTTTAAAAATTACCGCTCATTTTAATCCCAGCACTCGGGAGGCAGAGGCGGATCTCTGTGAGTTCGAGGCCAGCCTGGTCTACAGAGTGAGTTCCAGGACAGGCTCCAAAGTTACAGAGAAAAACCCTGTCTCAAAAAACAAAACAAAATTACAGCTCACAGATGCCTTCCATGAACTCTTTTTTTTTTTTTTTTTTTCTTTCTGGTTTTTCGAGATAGGGTTTCTCTGTGTAGCTTTGCACCTTTCCTGGAACTCACTTTGGAGACCAGGCTGACCTCGAACTCACAGAGATCCGCCTGGCTCTGCCTCCCGAGTGCTGGGGTTAAAGGCGTGCGCCTGGTACCACCGCCCGGCCCATGAACTCTTTGAAACCGCTCCTTCCACAGGCTCTGGAAAGCTCTGTAGCCGCGTCACATGGACGTTTGTCTGGCCCTGCAAGCTTTGTGTTGTATCCTATTCTAATGAGGTTCTTAGCAGACAAGTTAGCTAAAAGCAAAATCAGAATTGTTAACTCTTCCCCACAGCTGTTGGTTTTGACATTGTCTTCAGAAGTTGGAGAAAATGGGCCTTTAACTACCGTTCAAAGCTGAGCATGGTTGAACCTGCCTGTAGTCCCGGCAGTTGGGAAGTGGAGGCAGGAGGATGAGTTCCCTACGTAGCAATTTAAGGTTAGCCTTGGCTACAGGAGACCTGTCTCAAAAAGCCGAGGAGGAGAGGCAAACAAAACAAAGCAAGGACCAAACAAACCAGGTAGGATGCTGTTCCTCTCTTATAAATCGGAGGCGGGGAGGCTGGAAGATGCAGAGTTCGACATCCCCAGCCCCCACTTGACACCCTGTGTCAAAATAACAAAACCCCAAATAAGATCGCCGCACCTGCACCTTACATTATAACTTAGGACACACTATGGGGGTTGGACTACATTAGTATCATTAGTTCCGTTTCCCCGAGAAGCTAGACATCCAGCGGTAACAAGAACGTACACAGAATATCATGTTGAAGGGGTTGGGGATTTAGCCCTGGGTTCGGTCCTCAGCTCCGACAAAAAAACAAAAACAAACAAACATGTTGAAATGGTAATGAAAGCCCTGGACAGGGTTGACCAGACTGCTGGCCCGGGAGTCATGCCTGTCCGAAGGATGCTGAGAGTTTTCCTCTCACTGCCCCACTATCTGAGACAATCCGGGAGACCCTCCAGGGCTCCGGTGGCCGCGTGACACGGGGCCGTGTGGCCTCCAGGACTGCAGGGGGCGCCCTGGGCCGCGCGGCCTCGGCCAGCAGCGCGCTCGCAGGGGCGGGGCCGCGCCTGGCGGTTGGTGGCGGGCGGGGCCTGGGAGGCGGAGCCAGGGCGGGCGACCGGTTGGTTATTTGGTCCGCGCCGAGGGGGTCGCCGACATCGACGGTGGGAAAGAGTCGGGCTTCCACCGCGTCGGTGGGAGTAAGTCCGTGGGCGGCGGGTGTGGGAGGCGGCGGGGTGGGGCTCGAGCCTGCGGGGCGGGGCCGGCGAGCTTCGGGGTGTCGCGGGGGCGGTGCGGAGGTGCAGGGTACAGGTCGCGGTCGGTCGGTCGGTCGGGAGGCAGGCGCGGGTCGCGCGGCCGTGGCCCGGCTCCGTCCCCGGTGCGGGTCTCGGCTGGCAGCCCGGGGGCGGTGCCCTGCACACGCGCCGCCGACTCCCGGGTGGCCGCTCGACCGGCTGCCGCCTGGGTGGTTGAGAGCCGGTTGCCTGACAACGCGTTGACGCTTTCGGAGGCATCCGCTACCCGCGACGCCCGGAGACAGAGCTGGCTCCTTGCGGGGCCTTCTTCTCTCAGGCAGGCGCGCCGCGGGCTGCGCTGAGTGCTTGCACCTCCGGGACTGGTGAGTGTTTTCACACTTTGCAAGTCAGACTTCATCTTCTCCATATCTCTGTGAAATCTGCTGTGTTGTTTTCTCAGTGTGGTTGCTTTGATGAGCTAGAACCGTCTCTCTCTGCCTTGATTTTAGTATTTTTACTTGGAATTTGAATCTGGTTTAAAAACTATGTTATGTTTTGTTTAGTTTAGGGGTGTGTGTGTGTGTGTGTGTGTGTGTGTGTGTGTGTGTGTGTGTTTATGCGGAGGGGAGGGGGCGCAGGCCACGACGTTCATGGGGAGGTCAGAGGACAGAACATGGAGTGAGTTTTCTCTCCGTTCACAGCGTAGGGCTTTATAGAAAGCCAATTATCCCGAGAAGCTGAATTTTATGTGGAAGAGGGCTTCTTATGTTGATAAACAGAAACGAGCCCTGAGTAAAGTAGGGAGACACTGTCTTTTTCTTTTTTCCTTCCTTTTTTTTTCTGTGAACTTTCTGCTAACATGCTCCCATTGAGAAGATCTTTTGAATCTCCTACCGCAGGATGATCTGGGAAGGGGGCAGATAGGTTTAGAGAAGACAAGCATATAAGGATGCTTTCAGGACACTCTTTTTCCCCCCAAATGTGGTTTTCAGAAAAGTTTGGCTTAACAATTACAGACTTAAGCAAATTCCACACTGTCATTTGATTGTGAGCCTAGCCTTTATTGGCTGAGCCCTCTTGCCAGCTCTCCACACTTTAAAACATCCTTCTGAATGTACTGTGATGTGCCTCCTGAGGAGCAGACAGAAGTGTTCGAGCATGCGTAGTAACAATTCGGCATAGCCAAAGCTACTCCATGTATGCCTGCCGTTACTGTTACTGGTGTATTGATAATAGTCGCTCAAGCTTTAAGTGCTTTCCTGTATTTATTCACTCCCAAGTTTGTGTCTTGTTCCCCTCAGCAACATAGCATAAGCTTTTTAGCAAAATTTGGAGTGATTTGTCAAAATATGGATGTACCCATAGTCAGTTCACGTGAATATCATCTGCTAAGGAGAAAAAGCCTGTGAGACTCTTTCAGGGCGGGCTAATGGAAACTTCATCTTTGCCTTTGTGGGCTTCAGCTCTTAAACAGGTGCCTGTTCTTGCCCCTGCCTACATCTTATTTCTTCCTGTGGGTCTGTCCCTAGTCCGTTTCTCTTGCTGGAGCCATTTTCTGCAGGCTGCTGCCTCCTATACTTTCAGTATTTTTGGGGGTATGATATTTTTGAGATAGGGTCTCACTGCATAGCCGCTGTTGACGCTTCACCCTCCCAAGTACTGGGATTATAAGTATGAGCTGCCATACCAAACAAAATCAGCCCCCACCAGCTGTTGGAGATGGAATCTAGTGTCTCACACCTTCTAGGCAGTGATCTAACTAAGCTACAACTCCAGCTCAGTAACAAGTAGACTTACATACCAAAACCCAGTGTCAACAGCAATAATAATGCTATTTTTTTTTGACAATGTTTTACCATATTATATGATCAGGCTATCCTGGAACTCACTATATAGTTAATGAAAGTTCCAGACATATTTGAATTGTTGGTATTTTTACTGAATCCTTTAATAGACTGACTAAACTCATTGTGGCAGGGGGTATGATCTAAATATTAGGGCAAGGATCGTGTCTTATTTTACCCACCTTCCCCACAAGTCTAGCATCTCTTGCAGGCTAGAATAATGGTTTACAAGGGGAGTCATGTTCCATTCCTCATGTTTCCGTATTGGGGATAACATGTGAGAGAGAGAAGGACAGAGGTAACATTTCCTTGTGTTGACTTGGATTATGACAACCAACTATCAGTTAATAATGATTGAAATCTAGAGACTTCCCCTCCCTCCCTCTTACCCCCTCCTCCCCTCTTCCTCTTGCTTTTTCTTTTTTGTGGTGTTAAGATAGGTTAGAGTAGGTTAAAGAGGTTAAAGTAGGTCCTTTCTGATTTTGGAAATTGATTCAGAATCTTATGCACACTCTGTATATGTTGTTTCTGAGTTGTATCTCCAGCCTGGATGCTTTTAAAGTGACTGTCTAGTTATACAAAGACTGTGATAATACAAGGACAGTAAACTAACTGGTATGGTGACAAGTATGAGATTCTGTTATATGTGTGATGCATTTTTCTTCATAACTCTGTATAGTAAGTAGTATTTCCATTTTATAATCGACAATCCTAGACATAGATTAAAGCACATATCTTGCATTAACCAGAATCAATACATAATGAACAATGGGTTTCTAGTGCAGGTGTTTTGGTGAAACTATTTTTCTGAAAACTATTCTTTTATCTACATACTGTTTGTAGCTACTAGGGAAAAGTATCAGATACTAATGCCATGGAAAATGTAATTGTACATTTTATAGAGTGTCTGGACAGTATGGAATCCCATTAGCTTTCAGCTGATTTGGGGGATGGAATTTAATCCTTAAATTATAAACATTCTTACTGGGTTTTGTACCTAGGCCTTTCCTACCAATCCAGCCCCCATTACCCACTAAATAATTTGTGCACACGTTTGTGGCTGAAATGGTCTTGTGAAAATTGTTGTACACTTTAGGAATAAAGGGAAAAGCAGTCATGACAGCTATGGATGTTTTATGATTTAGGCCTTTGTGTTTCCAGGAACTGCTTTGGGGCTCCTGTGGCATCCTGGTGACAATAAGCGATTGTACAGAATATCAGTGTCAGATAACACCACCCTATTTATGGGCATAAACCACTCCATGTGGATACAGATCCCCAAGATTCTTTACCAGTTCCGTTTGAATCTCATGCTGTAGTTAAATTTAGTAAGCTGTCCGGTCCTAGAATTTTTCCCACCTCCTGATGGCAGTACACCCTCCCTTAAGTCCCCCAGCTCAAGCTCCAGTTATAGACTTCTTTTCTTTTCTTTCTTTCTTTCTTTCTTTCTTTCTTTCTTTCTTTCTTTCTTTCTTTCGCTTTTTTTTTTTCAAGACAAGGTTTCTCTGTGTGTAGTTTCGGTGCCTATCTTGGATCTCACTCTGTAGACCAGGCTGGCCTCGAACTCATAGAGATCTGCCAGGCTCTGCCTCCCGAGCGCTGGGATTAAAGGCGTGCGCCACCACTGCCCAGCCCATAGACTTCTTTCTAATACCCTCCTAATAGGAAACTCAGGGCTTGCCATTGGTGTGTCCTTTTTTTTTTTTTTTTTTGAGACAGGGTTTCTCTGGGTAGCTTTGCGCCTTTCCTGGAACTCGCTTTGGAGACCAGGCTGGCCTCGAAGTCACAGAGATCCACCTGCCTCTGCCTCCCGAGTGCTGGAAGTAAAGGTGTGCGCCACCACCGCCCTAGCTAGGTGTGTTCTGGATGCAGCCATACATCAGTGCTGAAGTAAGTAGTTGATTTGACTTGTTGAACTACAGTAGTGTTCTTCATGGTCTTTAGCGAGAGGTCCTTACCAGGAAAAAGGTCATTGGTTATCTATTTTATTGTGGTTACTGTTACTTAAAGTGAGTTTCACAAGTGCTAAGTTTCTGTAAGGACCTAATCCTCCAAGTGTTTATCTAGCTGCAGTTCTTCCCCATTCATTCAAGTGGACATTGCCCAGCACTTGCTTGTGGTGTGTTCATTTACTGTTGATTTGTCCTAGAATCTTAAGCGTTCATTCTTTTCTTTTTTGATGGTATATATTGGCGATTGAGCGCAGAGTCTTGTATATGCTAGGCAACTGCCCTGCCACTGAATTGCATCCCCAGCCCTGTTACTTTTTAATCTCTATGTAGTTTTTGAGACGGCCTTAGTCTGTAGCTCTGGCTGCACTGGAACTTGCTGTGTAAAGCAGGCAGGGATTGGACTCAGAGATCCTCCTGCCTTCGTCTTCTTAGGGCTGGGGTTGAAGGTCACATGTGTCATCATGCCTAGCCTTTTAAAAAAAGTTTGCAGGGGTTGGGGATTTAGCTCAGTGGGAGAGTGCTTGCCTAGCAAGCACAAGGCCCTGGGTTCTCTCCTCAGCTCCAGAAAATAAAAAAAAAAAAAAAAAAAAAAAGGAAGCTTTGAAGTTTTGGGGTTGGGGATTTAGCTCAGTGGTAGAGTGCTTGCCTGGCAAGCACCTGGGTTCAGTCCTCAGCTCTGGGAAAAACAAATTGCAGAGGCAGATGGATCTCTGTGAGTTCAGGGACAGTCTGGTCTACAACGCAGGTTTCAGACCAATTGAGGCCCTGTCTCAAATACAAACACACTCTTCCCAAGCCAAAACAAACCCCAAACCAACATTTTGGGTCAGTGTCTTATTAAGTCCTTCACCTCAGTTTAAACTTGCAAGCTCTCCACCTCAGTTTTGAGTAGGGAGTCCTGGGATTACAGGTGTATACCAGTATATCCAGGTAAAATACGTAACTCTTAAATAAATGTCTTTGATGCGGTCGGTTCCTGTCTTTAAATTTGATTTTTGAATTTCTAACCATCTTTGGAAATTTCTGTTAGCACGTCTTACTAGGTCCAACTTAGTAAGTGTAAACTAAACTGTACGAAACCAGAGAACTGGCTCAGATTTGTGTTTTCAGGGTTCTGTGTGCTCTCCAGGTCTTGTATCTTCAGTGACACGTATTCTGCTACTCACAAAATTTGATGAGGTTTAGAAAAATATATTTTTGAACATTCTAGTTTCTGTTCAGTGTGGTGGCACACACCTTTAATCCTAGCACTCTGGGCAGAGGCAGGTGGATCTCTGTGAGTTCAAGGCCAGCTTGACTACATAATGGATTTTTGACCAGTCAGGGCTACATAGTGAGACTCTTAAAATCAAGAACAACAAAATTAGCTTCAGTGAAGAAAGTAGTCTTTTCAGAAAGTTGGGAATGATTAATATTCACAGAGACATACCACAGCTGTTATGAGTTCATGAGAGCAACAGCCTGTCATATCCTGAACCCAGCATTTCACAGCTCCTCTCCCCTTCCTCCAGCTCTTAGATTCTCTCACCCCTTTTCCAGGCTGCTCCCAAGTCTTGGGTGTGTGGAACATAGATGTCCCTTTGGGGTCCACACATGCAGGCCACCTGTTCTTAGCACTGATGAGTTGTGAGTCTGTATTAACAGTCCCTGCAGAAAGAAGTGTCTCTGACTCACGTGCATAGTCACAGATTTCTGTGGATGAACACAAATATTTAGCAGGCAGTCTGACAACAAGTCCATTTAGCATAATAACCATAGTATGTTCCCTCCGAGGGCCTGTGACCTTCTTTAGCCGTGGCCTTTTGACCAGCTTTGCAATCCTAGTCATGGATTCACTCCTGTGGAACAGGCCTCAGATCCAAGCAGAAGTAATTGATTATCTGTTCATAACAGTCATACTACTAACTGCTGTAGTGGGCACACCATGCCTATCAGGGTCAAGCTGGATAGGACCATCCATGGTACTCTGCCCCCAGTGGTCTGCATAACATCTTCTTTTTTTTTTTCAGAGCTGAGGACCGAACCCAGGGCCTTGCACTTGCTAGGCAAGCGCTCTACCACTGAGCTAAATCACTAACCCCTGCATAACATCTTCTAAGCTAACTACAAAATGAAGTTTTTTTTAAAAAAAGGAGTTTGGATGGGTGGGCTGTGCTGTTCTCAGAAGACATAATTATTAAATGAAAAATCTCAGTGCTCAGCATAGGTAGCCCTATGAGTTAGTGGTCAGGGAGGTTTTGGAGGTTTTCCAGAAAGCACAGCTTATTGTCCTTGGTTGCCAGTCACAACTGGATGGAAACACTCCACTGCTTGGGTTGCAGGGCATAGAAGAACTTATCTTGAACTAACTAGGAAACATACTCTCCGCTGTCTAGCTTTTACATGACCCATTTCTGTGAAACTTCCAGGTTAGACAGAATTATGGAGGTAGATATGAGATGATTTCCCTGGGTTCGGGGAGGAGAGACTGCAGAGGGGCCTGGAAAAACTTGTTATTGACCCCGTGGTTCTTATTCTGTCAGGAGAATGGGACAGATCTAGTGTCTCAGAACAAGGCTTGTCCTTAATGTTAAGCACATGTGGGGGAAATTTATAAACAGAAATAAGATACGGAGCTCCAGAACATCTGCAGCAGGGACCTGCCGTTGATCTCATCACAGAGATTGAGTTAGGTTGTCTACAGGCTCTCCTGAATCAAGGTTCTTTTGGTCTTTTTTGTTGTTGCTGGTTTTTTTTTGGGGTGGGGCGAGCCTCACCTTGTAGCCTTGGCTGGCCTGAAACTGACTGTATAGAGCAGGCTGTCTGGTTGAACGAGCAGAGGTATACTTGCCTCTGCTCCCCAGGTGCTAGGGTTCAAATGCTGGTGTGCACCACCACTCCCAGCTTCCTCATGATTGCCTTTTCCAGCAGCGTCTTGTTGCCATGTTAAGTCTATCCTGGGGCATGTGGTTTGTACTGTTTGAATAAGGCAAATGTTATTCTATGGCTATTTTATACATGTGTGCGCCCTTACTATCTGGGAAATCATTGGGCAAGGTAAGCTAGTCAGTTTTAGGGTATCAAATAAAGGTTTAATGGTGTTCTTTATTAATATATTAACTATACATAGTACTATTTTAAATAGGACATTTTTGTAGATGTATGTAATTTTAAAATTTATATTTTGAGCCAAGGTCTTAGCATGTAGCCTTGGCTGTCCTGGAACTTGGTATGTATGCCTCTGCCTCCTAGTACTGGGGTTGAAGGCATGTGTCCCCATGTCCAGTAATGTATTTAGGTCACAATCACTCCCCCATTACCCTCTCTTTGTCCCCCTCTCACTGACCCCTATTCCTTTTTTCAACCAGTTTCCTTTTCTCTTTCATGTCTTTTAAAAAATGACCCAATGAGTTTAGTTAAGTTTTCTTACAGGAGCAAGGGTAACTTACCAGTGGCTATATGATTGATGTTTCCCTCTCTCCTCCAGCAACCACTAGCTGCCTGTAGATTCTTAGGGAAGAGTGGGACCTAATGTGCCCTTCCTCTTCCATGACAGAATGCTGCTGGGCCAAATCTGGGGCAGGTCTGTGCAAGTTTTTATGAGGTCATGAGTGTGACGGCCAGTTCATGGCCAGAATACAGTGTTCTACAAGACTGTCCCATTCTCTGGCTCTTAGACTCATTCTACTTCCTCCTCTGTGATGTTCCCTGAGACTTGTTGGGGGTGATGGAGATGTCCCATTTATTACGACTGAGCCATCTGATGTTTCATTTTCTCAATACCTTGACTAGTTTTTACAGTTTCTCTGCTAAAGCCAACATCAGCACAAATCTATGGATACAAACACACATTAGAGGGCAATTTGATGGGCACACTATGTTTAACAAAAGAACAACCATAGCCTTTCCACTTGTGCCTATGACTGTTCTAGCCACAGGCTTTTGATGAGATTCACACCACCATTCTTGAATTCACCTTTGGGGAGTGGGCCTGAGAACCACATAGAAAGCAGTTGTTGTCCCCATAATACCATGCCACTATTGTACCAGTGGGTCCGTCTTGCCCTACAGGCCAGTATTAGAGCAGGGAGGGTTTGGTGTTGGTAAGACCATTGATGTTTTCTCTCTGATACAGTGAAAGCAGCCAACAAGGAGGAAGCTTTCAGCTTAGTTCCATCTGGATTTCTCTGTCCTGTGTTCAAAACATGCTGTGTCTTCAGTAATGAAGTCTTATTTCCTTCATTCTTGTGGGCAACCAATAGCAGTGGCAATAGCCTGTATTGTGTTGGGGGTTGAGGGCCTTCGCTGACCAACAACTTATAGGGAGGTAGCCCACTCCCAGCAAGGGATTTTCATTTAATATTTAGTTTATTATTCTAATGTTGCTTGTGCTGGATTATTATTTGTTTAATGATTTTGTTTTCTCTCAGATTTTACCTTTTTTTTTTTTTGGTTTCTCTGTGTAGCTTTGTGCCTTTCGTGGAACTTACTCTGTAGCCCAGGCTGGCTTTGAACTCAGAGATCCACCTGGCTCTGCCTCCCGAGTGCTGGGACTAAAGGCATGTGCCACCACCGTCCGGCTTCAGATTTTACTATGTCCTATTTCCCTGTATATTTGTTAACGTCACAGTCTTTGATGACCGATGGGATTTTCTTACCTGCTCCATTTACATGGCAAATACCTCTGGGATTTGTTGACCTTGGCCAGAAAGATAGACTACCTGTCACATTGAGGTGGTGGAAGCATTGTAATTTGCAATTGTAGTGATAGCTGAACAGCCATGATTTCATTACAACTCACTAGTACTGGTAAATAAAGTGGGTGAGTTTTATGGTGGATGGGTTATTTCTCAGTTAAAACTATAGCTTGTGAATTTCAAATAAGGATCTTGTTAATAAAGGAGTTTGAGATTCTGTCTTGATGACAAGCTGATAAGTAAATGTAGGACTTTTGCTTGCAATAGAATAATTAAGTGTTGACTGGTAAATAAGTAGCCAGTGGTGGAATTAAAGGCATTTTGTAGTCTCTAACTTGCAGATTTGATCAGTTAAAGAATGTAAGGGAAGATTTAGGTCAAGAATAAGATATTTACTTAGTCTAGAAAGAGTTCTATGAAGACTGCTTGTTGTTAATGAGGGAAAAGTAGTAGAGAGATTGACCAGGTAATAAAATGGCCTCACTTGTAAGGGGCAAGTAGTAATCATGTGTCTCTACCAGTGACACCTTGAGAAAGACATATCTTGTTAGTACTATTCCTGCTGAGAATAGAAACTAAATTTAGTCATAGAGAAATTCAGATAAACTTCAGGTGGGAAATGATCTATTTAAAAAAAAAAAAAAAAGGATAGGGCTGGAGAGATGGCTCAGTGGTTAAGAGCACTAGCTGCTCTTCTGGATATTCTGAGTTCAATTCCCAGCAACCACATGATGGCTCATGACCATCTGTAATGAGATCTGGTGCCCTCTTCTGGCCTGCAGTCATACATGCAGACAGAATACTCTATACACAATAAATAAATAAATATTTAAAAAAAAGGATAATAGGTTTGTATTGAAAAATGTTAAGGGGGTTGGGGATTTAGCTTAGTGGTAGAGTGCTTGCTTAGCAAGTGTAAGGCCCTGGGTTCGATCCTCAGCTGGCGGGGCAGGGGCGTGGGGAGGGGAGAAAAGGAAAGAAAAATGTTAAGGCTTGAGGCAGAACAGTGGAATGTGGCAATAGTCTGTGTTGTTTTGGATGGTGGGCAGTTGAGGGCCTTAGCTGACCAGCAACTAATAGGTAGCCCACCCTGGGCAGTGGGATTTTCAATTAATTTTAAATGTATTATTCTAATGTTTCTTGTAGTAATTATAATTATTGTAATTAATAATAATAAACTTGGTTAATAATTTGTTTAATGATTTTGTTTTTTTCTCAGATTTTGGTTTTCCTATATTCAATTTTCCAGTATATTTGTTAAACTTGTAGTCTTTCTCTGAAGATTGATAAGATTTTCTTTTTCTCCCTCCCTCTCTTCCTTCCTCTCCTCCCTCCCTCCCTCCCTCTCTCTCTCTCCCTTCTTCCCTTCCTTTTTTTTTTTTTTTTGGAGACAGGGTTTCTCTGTGTAATAGCGCTGGCTGTTCTGGAACTCGCTCTGTAGATCGGATATGTGATATGGTTTTCCTACTTTCCCATCTCCTGGGAGGAGAGGTTGACCAGGCTCTGAATTAATACTGGAAGAACTGAAGTGGGAAAACTGGGGATTCAAGGCAGCTGAGAACTTGAGTAGTTTGCACAGGCTCAATTTTATTATTACGTCTCCTTGATAACAGAGTTATGAGTTCGCAGTTCAGCAGAGAAGCCTGCTTCACAGGCAGCAAGTTCAAGGTTATATAAAGCACATCAGTGTTACTTGTTTTAAGAAAAATGTCTTGAGATATGGAACATTATTTGCCCTAATTATTCTCTAGAAATTGAGACAGGTAGAGGGCATTCCTATGTTTCTTCTTACATTTGTTAGCATTCTAAATTCCCTTCTTGAGAAATATCAACATCAGATATTCTCATTCTATGTCACAAATACGTTATATCCTCACATTACCTTAAGTCGAGCCCCAGTAGTCTGAACTTGAATATTAAAGAGAAAAAAGGCTGCAAAGACTAATAGTGGTTTATTTGAAAGAACGGGATAGAACTGTGGTAGACTTCTTTGCCTAGCATGTAGTGAAGCCAGATTCAATTCCCAGTACTGGGGGAAAAATCAGTGTATGGGTAGTTGATAATTACTTGATATTATGTTAAAGTCATTGAAGAAAGTACCCCCCCCCCCCTTTCCTCACCTAGTGTTAGGGATTGAATCCAGAGCTGTATGTGTGCCAGGCAGACATTGAGCTGCATCCATCTCTGGCTCAAGCTAGTTCTCAAGGAGTACATCTTGGAGAGTTGTGTGACACAGGGCAATGTGGTATGTAATTCACTCTACATGATTTTAGGGAAAGTTTGATTTGCATGTGTATCCAGAGAGGAACATTTTGTACACAAGCAGAGGGTTAAGCAAGAAGGGCAAAATCTTACAGAAAGCGTTGGTAAAGAGTGTACAAGGCTCTTGGTATTAACTTAGTAACTCTGAGTTCAAAATTAATTTCCTTCTTTTTGGTTTTTTGAAACATGGTTTCTCCGTGTAGCCCTGGCTGTTCTGGGACTCACTATGTAGACCAGGCTGCCCTGGAATCCTGAGATCTACCTGCTTCTGCTTCCGGAGTGCTGGGATTAAAGGCGTGCCCTGCCATGGACCAGCTAAAAATTAATTTCATTCAAATAATTGGGAAATAGTTTTTCAGAGAAAAGTGTTTTAAAGATTTAAGTTTCTTGTCTATTTCCCTTTTGTTTTTTGATTGTGTGAATATGCTACATATTGTTACATCCCTTCACAATCCCCCCTCCCACAGGGTTTCTCTGTGTAGCTTTGCACCTGTCCTGGAACTCACTCTGTAGACCAGGCTGGGCTCAAACTCACAGAGATCCACCTGCCTCTGCCTCCTGAGTGCTGGGATTAAAGGCGTGTGCCACCACCACCTGACAGTCTTTCTTTGTTTTTTAAAGGTCCTGACTTCTTTTTTTTTTTTTTTTTTTCTTTCTTGCTTTTTTTTTTTTTTTCTTTCTTTCTTGCTTTTTTTTTTTTTTTTCTCCAGAGCTGACGACCGAACCCAGGGCCTTGTGCTTGCTAGGCAAGCGCTCTACCACTGAGCTAAATCCCCAACCCCAATTTGTTAGTTACATAATTGTATAGAATGTTTTTCATTGTGAAGTTTTCATTCCTGGGTATAAACTCCTTTGACTGTGTTTCTTTTTCTGTGCATTGACTTGCATTGTAGGCTTTTATGGGAAGGTGGAAGAGACAGACTATTTATGTTCCTGCTTGAGTCTGAAGTTTTCAATGTGATTGAGATTCAATACTAAATGTGGACTAAGATGTTGTCTTAATACTTTAGCTTAAAACAACACAATACAGTTGTGCTCATTGAAGACTTTTTTTTTTTCTTTCAGAATCTGCAAAATGACAGATAGCTTGGATGAATTCATTGAAGAGCAGAAAGCGAAACTGGCCAGAGACAAAGCAGGATTGGAGAGTGATCCACCTTACATGGAGATGAAGGCAAGATCAGTAACTGTCTGCTAACAGTTTGTTCCAGCAAATTGGATGTGAGGGTGCATGTCTTTAATCCCAGCCTTTAGGAGGCAGAGGCAGGTGGATTGCTGTGAGTTCAAGGCCAGCCTGGTCTGTACAGCAGGAATTCCAGGCTAGTCAGAGCTGCATAGTGAGACCCTACCTCACAGACAAACAAAGAAACAAAGAAATAACCCCCTCACCCCCACCCCGACCAACAGTGAAAACGCCAACCAAGCGTGTTGCGCTGAGACATCTCTGAGGGCTCCACCAGTGAGATTCTCCTGTCTTGTGCTTGATTTGATTAGTACACCCTTGTTCTGCTTTATTAAATGATCTTTATGTACTAGTTTAAGAGTCACGGCTTGTCCAGGCCTTGCAGGCCTTCCCTCAGCGCATCTGGGACTTTTAATCTTGATCTGTCTTTTGTCTTCATAGACCCTCCCTGTTGGGAGAGGGGAGGGAGAGAGGGGAGGGAGAGAGGGGAGGGAGAGAGAGGGGAGGGAGAGGGGAGGGAGAGAGAGGGGACATAACAGAAAATGTCCAGGAAACTTGGATGCCAGGCAGTGGCACACACCTTTAATCCCAGCACTCGGGAGGCAGAGCCAGGCGGATCTTTGTGAGTTCGAGGCCAGCCTGGGCTACCAAGTGAGTTCCAGGAAAGGTGCAAAGCTACAGAGAAACCCTGTCTTGAAAAACCAAAAAAAAAAATTAATTAAAAAAAATTAATTTAAAAAAAAAAAAAAGAAATTTGGGACACCATGAAAAGACCAAACCTACGAATAATAGGGATAGAAGAAGGAGAAGAATACCAACGCAAAGGCACAGAAAATATATTCAACAAAATCATGGAAGAAAACTTTTCTAACCTAAAAAAGAAATACCTATGAAGATACAAGAAGCTTACAAAACACCAAATAGGCTGGATCCAAAAAAGTCCCCTGGCCACATAATAATCAAAACACTAAACATACAGAACAAAGAAAAAATATTAAGAGCTGCAAAGGAAAAACACCAAGTAACATACAAAGGCAAACCCATCAGAATAAACACCAGACTTCTCAATAGAGACTATGAAAGCTAGAAGGTCCTGGACAAATGTTATGCAGACACTAAGAGACCACGGATGCCAACCGACATTAGT